>NC_037689.1:9320886-9456026 GCF_003255815.1 Theropithecus gelada | reverse complement strand
CTTCCTTCCTTCCTTCCTTCCTTCCTTCCTTCCTTCCTTCCTTCCTTTCTTCCTTCCTTCCTCCTTTCCTGTTCTTTCCTTCCTTCCTTCTTTCTTTCTCTCTCTCTCTTCTTTCTTTCTTTCTTTCTTTCTTTCTTTCTTTCTTTCTTTCTTTCTTTCTTTCTTTCTTTCTTTCTTTTCTTTCTGTGATGGAGTCTCACTCCGTCACCCAGGCTGGAGTACAGTGCTGCAATCTTGGCTCACTGCAACCTCCACCTCCTGCCTCAGCCTCCAGAGCAGCTGGGATTACAGGCATGCACCACCATGCCTGGCTAATTTTTGTATTTTTATTAGCGATGAGGTTTCACCTTTTGGCCAGGCTGGTACTGATGAATTTTCTGTACCTGGAACAGTGAATGGCACATAGTAAGTGTTCAGCATATAAATAAATGCATATATCACTTTTTTCAGGTTGTGGTGTCCCAGTACTATTGGCAGTGGCCACTTAAATCTACATAGGCTTGGAGTCATAAAGATTTATTTTAAATTGTAATTATTTTACCTGTATTGTATTTTAGAGTTAACTTATCTACTCTTGTATCTATTGTTAGATTACAGAGATTGCCAGGATAACAGACCAACAATAACAAAAAATAGAATATATTCTTGTCAAACTTTATCTAGTTTAGTAAATCACTATTCTATATATTCTAAAGGGTATTCAAAGGGACTACAAAATAGACTTAAAAATGAGATAATCCGATCAAGAAAAAAATAAAATGCAAAAATAAAATGAAACAGTATGAGCAATGAAGAGAGTAGCTGGTGATGAGGTCAGAGAACTAACAGGGCGCCCGATCATGCGCAGCTGTGTACATGGAAGTCCTAGTGTAAGGACTTTGACTTTTTCTCCCGCTTGAGCCATGGCTTGGGAGCCACGGGAGAGTTTCAGATAGGAAAAATATAATGCAACTAGAGGTAAGTTTAACATAAAATGCAATCTGTAAAGTCCTGTTCACTTGCCGGGGGTGGGGGATACCAAATATCTGGTTCCAAGCTTTCTAGCAGCCAATGCAAAAAAAGAAATAAAGGGCATGCAAAGCCTCTACGGAGAGCAAAGCCTCTTCCTAGAGCCATGTTCCCTACTCTACCAGCAGATGGCGCGCATTCCATGTGATGAGGATTAAGGAGCAAACTCTTCAAGGCAGGGCTTCTAAACCGAGCCTAATATTAATAACAATTATTCTTTCTGAACTACGTGCCTGGCTATTTAATTCACCATATAGTTCTTAGTGCAACTTTGGGAGACAGTATCACAGGTAAAACTGGCCCAAGCCCGGATTTGAGTCTCTACTCTTTCTATGGTACCAGGCAGGCAACTTGCTATTATTTGGAAAACCTAAGTCAGGTTTTACTCTAATTGGTGGGACTTTTCGACTGGAAAGCTTTCTTAGTGCCACTGCCACAAGATGCAGTAAGAGTCAGAGACGAATTTGGGGTTCTGACACAAAGTAGCTGTTTCAGATCAGGGAAATCGTTTAATCTGCGTGCCTCAACTTCCTCTTCTGTCAAATGGAAATGACAAAATCAGCTCCACTTAACTCTGAAAGTGGTGTGAGTATAGCAGAGGGAAATAGATGTGAAAACACAAAGTAGAAAACATTCTATAGGAATGCCATATTAAACCCAAGATTTATCGAATTCCTACAATGAGCTGGGTGCTGCAGTAGTCCTGTCAGGTAGTATTATTCAAAGTGTGGACCATGGCCCACTGCTGGTCCACAAACTGTTTGTTATTGATTTGAATCAAATGGAATAAAATGGAGAGAAAATATTTCAAAACCTTAACAATTTGACAGAGTAATTTTATGTGTGTTGAATATAATCATGAAAGAGTTGCACTTGTATTTTGTGTTTTGTTTTTATTTCAGTTTTCTAGTAATTTATTTGTATTGTGTTTTATAAAAGTATTTATACATGATATATTTTGGGGAAAATGAGTTTTTCCTACAAATAGTTTGAAAAGCACTGCTGTAAGGAATATAAAGTAAAATATAGGACATGGGCCTGCCGTCAAGGAGCTTGCAGGCTAGTTGGTGAACAGGTAGCAGAGTGGTTCAGAGACACCACTACCACTATTCCACTGTGCTTTAACTCCTCTGTGGAACAGAAGTCTATACAGAGCTGATGAACTTACAAGTGAAAGATCTTCAAATCCTCAAAAACATTCCCTAAACAAACCCTCATATCTGCTGCCATATAATAGTAGCAACTCTAACTAGACTTGGACTTCTCTCACGTGGAGGGCAGCCTGACATGGGATTTTTTGTTTGTTTGCTTGTTGTGAGATGGAGTCTCACTCTATTGCCCAGGCTGGAGTGCAGTGGTGTGATCTCGGCTCACTGCAACCTCTGACTCCCGGGTTCAAGTGGTTCTTCTGCCTCAGCCTCTCAAGTAGCTGGGAGTACAGGCGTACACCACCACGCCTGGCTAATGTTTTGTATTTTTAGTAGAGATGGGGGTTTCACCATGTTGGCCTGGCTGGTCTCAAACTTCTGACTTCAAATGATCCACCTGCCTCGGCCTCCCAAAATGCTGGGATTATAGGCATGAGCCATCGCACCTGGCCTGACGTGGAATTTTTAAAAAGTAAAATTTCTCATGAAAGCCACTTGTCAAAAATTATTCTTCAATCAAACACTATTCTTGTTTTTCTATATTACTTTTAAAGATATATAATTGAATGGTTAATACACATCCATGGCACAAAATTGAGAAGGTGCAGAGCTCTACATCCACATACTGTATTGTAGAGAATTTTGCATATAAGTACATAAAAAGCTTTCTCATTCTTTTTTTTTTTTTTTTTTTTGAGATGGGGTCTCACTTTGTTGCTCAGGAAGGAGTGCAGTGGTGCAATCAAGGCTCACTGCAGCTTTGAACTCCCAGATTCAAGCGATCCTCCCACCTCAGCTTCCTGAGTAACTGGGACCACAGGTGTGATGCCACACCTGGCTGATTTTTGTATTATTTCTAGAGACAAGTTCTCACTATGTTGCCCAGGCTGGTCTTGATCCTCTGGGCTCAAGCGATCCTCCCACCTTGGCCTCCCAAAGTGCTGTGACTATTGGTGTGAGCCACCGCACCCGGCCTCTCATTCTTTTTTTTTTCCACTGGAGAGATGCACCATTATTTATTTGATCAGTCCCCTATTGAGGGACATCTGGTTGCTTCCCAGTTTTTATTATTACAAACAATGCTACAGTGAATAACTTTGTTCATATAACATTTTACACCCATGCAAACATAACTGAAGAAGAAATTTCTGGAAATGAAATTTTGGGATCAAAGTCCCATATATTCATAGTTTTTATAGTTATTACAAAACTGCCCTCAATTGACTAATTGCACTCCAACCAACAATTTATGAGAGGACTTACCCTCCCACCCCTGCTTTGTCAACACAGTGTATTATTATTATTATTATTATTATTATTATTATTATTATTTGAAGCAGTCTCATTCTGTTGCCCAGGCTGCAGTGCAGTGGTGCGATCTTGGCTCACTGCAACCTCTGCCTCTCGGGTTCAGGCGATTCTTCTGCCTCAGCCACCCGAGTAGCTAGGATTACAGGCATGCACCACCACACCCACCTAATTTTTGTATTTTCAGTAGAGATGGGATTTCTTCATGTTGGCCAGGCTGGCTTCGAACTCCTGGCCTCAAGTGATCTGCCCACCTTGGCCTCCCAAAGTGTTGGGATTACAGGCATGAGCCACTGTGCCCGGCCAACACAAACTATTATAAATATTTAAAACTTTGCCAATGGTATCTCATGGTAGCTTTCAGTAGCATTTCTCCAGTTATGAGGTTGGCTATCCATTTTGGTATAGAAGCCACCTGCTAATTTTGATACCCTGCTCTCCAGGCACAGGGCAACTACAAATGACTTCGGATCACTTTGTTATCAGGATTTCCTAACCTACTGTTTTGATAAATCCCCTGAGCTAGAGAACTTTGTTCATTTTCTTTTATTCTGCCCCATTTTTTTTTTCTAGAACTATCCCAGGCATTTCTTAGGCACTCGGGAAATTTTACTTTAAAATCAGTGTTTCTAGCGGCTAGCACAATGACTAGCATAATAGTAAGGGCTCAAAAAATCTGAAACAAATAAATAAGAACCATACAAGAAACACTCACTACTCTACATGGCTACGTATTCATCTAACTATCTGTCTCTATTTGCAATGCCAATTTTAAAATGAAAGTTAAAGCTGCATTTAGACATGATAGTTTAGGTGTCACTGTGATCTATTGTTCTAAAGGTTTTTCTTTTGCAATATTAAGTCTAAAGTGTTACCTTTTGTTATACAGAGAAATTCCCTGTTTTTTTTTTATTTTTAAAATAAGCTTTAATATCACAATGTATTTACTCTTTGCTCTATAAGACCTGAAATGGCTCTTGACCTGTTAACAGTTTGTTGACCGTCATGGGAGGTGGGGTGGGAACATCTTTTCAGTTTTTTCCAGGGTAGGGGGAGGAGAGCAGAGGACTCATTATGCTGATCTATCTTCACTCTCTTGGCCAAACCCACTCATGACCAGGGGCACAAACATATGGGACACCTGGCTGGATTTCTGTAGAGAGTGGTCTGAGCCATGGGAAAGAAAACAAGTTAACAGTCAGAATCTGTACCTCTTGATTGAACTGTTAATTTTGCCACATTAGCACCAAACTCTCACCACTTCGCTTGGGAAGGTATTGTATAGGCATTTATACTCACCACACAAATAGCTTCTGAAAAACTTGGGGATCCAAAGGCTGAAGGATAATATTCATTATCATCATTATCATTATCAATAGTAATACAAGCTAGCATTTATTGAGTGCTTAATCTGTTCTAACTGTTCTATATCTGATAATACATTTACTCCTATTATCCCATTTTATAGGTAAGAAACCTGAAACAGTGAAGTTAGATAACTTGAACAAGGTGACACAGCTAGTAAGCGTCTGAGTATGGTTGGCTTTGAGCCCAGGCAGTCTGGTTCTGGAGCTCACTCTCTGTTTTGTTTTGCAATTCGCAAAAGATAAAATGTTCTTTTTTTGAAACGCATTTTTTGGGGGGAGGGGGAGATTTGGTCCCCAACTGGAGCCCTCCAAGCTGTCATCGGTCAGTGGCGACACCAAGTGGTAACATGGATGTACTGCAGCCCTCTTATAACTCCCAATTCCCCCCCAATTCCTTGCTCCCTCCCACCCCCTCCCACTCGCTCCCCAGCTCTCCCAAATAAACCTGTATGTACTTTAAGTAAAGCCAGTACGTTTGCTTTGCAGAGGCAGTTTCGTGACATGTCTCCTTCCAACCAGACTGCCATCCTTCAACCCGTTTTTTCCTGTATCAGAGGAAGAGGTGTCTGAGGTTAGTTTGTGTTTTGAATCTCATTTCTCTCCTCTCAATTATTTTACTCCATTAGTTATCCCCTCCTTTTCTTGCCTCTTTTTTGTGTGTATGTGAGACAGAGTTTTGCTCTTGTTTCCCAGGCTGGAGTGCAATGGCGCAATCTCGGCTCACTGCAACCTCTGCCTCCTGGGTTCAAGTGATTCTCCTGCCTCAGCCTCCTGAGTAGCTGGGATTACAGGCGCTGGCCACCATGCCTAGTCATGTATTTTTAGTAGAGATGGAGTTTCATCACGTTGGCCAGGCTGGTCTCAAATCCCGACCTCAGGTGATCCACCCGCCTTGGCCTCCCAAAGTTTTGGGATTACAGGCGTGAGCCACCGCACCCGGCCTCTTGCCTCTTTAGTATTGATTTCACCAGTAGTTTTTCTGCTCGACCTACATATAAGCTCCAGTTTCTTCTACTTCAATGAGAGAAAAAAAAAATCAAGCAAACAATCAGACCTCTCTTTGAACAATTACTCTAGATTCACCTTTTTAAAGATGAATTCCAAAAGGGGATTGCCTTGCTCAGAAACCTCAATTCTTTCTCAGTCACTTTCTGAATTAAGTATAAGTCTTAGTCCAATATTCAGGACCTCCAAAATTGGGCCCCAATTTACCTTCTGGGTATTATCTTCCACAATTCCCCTGTACTTCCCTACCCTAAACTTCAACCACAAAGGACTACTCATGGGTCCTCATAAAACTTCCTGCCTGCTCATCTTTGCCGTTGGTGTTACCTCCACTTGGATTTACCTTTATTAGAGGCCTGTACTGATATTTTCTGATACTAATATTTTCTAGTCATTTGTGGCTATCCCATACACCATGAGTGCCTGAAGGAAGGAACTGAATGTTACCAGTTCAGAAAGCAAGAATTATTTTGGACTGAGAAAACAAAAATCCAGCCATTCATTAGGCTGGAATAACACACAGATAAAACCAGATGCAAATTTAACAGAGAACAATATTTCTTTGGCGGACATATTGCAGCTGTAAAGTGGTAAAGATGTTTTTATTTCAGTGACCACCACTTTTTTATTCACTGAGAGACTTTGTTCCCTAAAATCGTAGATTATCAGAAACTCTTCTGCTTGAAATCATATCAGTAAGAATGAAACATCCCACATGCATCTGGAGGACATAAGTTTCTTTGACACAGAGAAGCAGCCTCAATTTCCAACCCAGGTGCGGAGCTTCAGATAAGGGGTATCTGGACACAACATTCCACATCTATCTTTATTTTGTGGTTCCCAAGGAAACACAACTCTGGGTTCACTTTGCAGTTCAGACCTGATGGTGACCCCAAATGACAGTACTGCTTTGCTTTGAGCTTACCAAAAACACTGCTTTGTTTAAAATTCACCTAAACTCCACTCTTCTCTCCAATCCTATAAATGACTCTATGTTTTTCTGTTTGATGAAATGCCCATGGTTTCTCTGGTGTGCAGTCTCTCATATTGCAATGGGTCAAAGCCTGACTATGTTGGATTACAGATTTGTCCCTGGTAGCCTTATGCTGATTGGGCTAGGATAGGGGTTTTTAAATCCCTGACCACTTAGCTTGTCCAAAGTAGGCATTCCAAATTGTTCACTGCAGTAGAGTACCTGGGTTCTAGTTAGATTACTTGGATTGATTATATGGATTCCAGTCTCAGGTCTGCCAAGAACTAATTAGCTGGATCATCTTAAGTGAGTCAGTGCACCCCATTTGGCCTAAGTTTTCTCTTCTGCAAAACGGGGTGCTATTTCTTTCAAACCTAGGGTAAGGGCTTTGGAGTCAGTTAGACCTAGGTTGGATTCCCAGTTCTACCACTTACTACTAGTCCTGTGACTTTTTCTTTTCTGAGCCTCTTAGATAATGCAGTACTAACAACTGCAGTATAGTTTTTGCAGCGTTGCTGAGAGCATCAAGTTGGCTATTAAAAGTATCACTACATTCCATCACTGTTCCTATTCCTACTATTATATGAGCTTAGGCAAGTTTCTTAACCTTTCTGTACCTGTGTATTTTTATGAGTAAAAATGGAGAAATACCCCTCGGGGTTATTGTGAACACCAAATGAGACGAAAAAAGTAAAGGGCTTAGGAGCGTGCCTGACACATAAGAAGAAGCTTAAATTATGTGATCTAATGTTATTAGTATTAGATTTCTACTACTAATTACTCTGTGGGCCGAAAGCGCAGGATAGACAGTTTTATTCTAAGGACAACCCTTCTCCCCAACAAAAAAAGGCGCTGAAAACTGGAAATAGTGAAACACAATGGGGCATTGCGTTTTCAAAGGCAACTGACACGCCCAGCACTGGGATAGGACCCGCCCGCCCAGTACTCATTAAATATGGCAGCGAGCGGGGGCGACGTACTGCGGCTGCGCAGGTTGAAACTCCTCCTGTCAGCTCCTCCCCGGTGGGCCTCCCCTCACCTCCGCTGGGCAGAGGTGCCGGGTGTGAGCCCGCCGTGGCGCGCACGCGCAGACGCTGGCTGGGCTGAGCCGATACTCGCGAGGCGCCCTGTCACATGAGCCGCGCGCCCGCTTCGCTCCCCCTCCTCCCTGGCTGGGCTGTGTGAATGAAGCTCTGCCGGCTACGTGGGGCGCTCACTCAACTTGGTGTCCTGGACGCCAGAGCCGACCGAGCGCGCTGCCCACCGGCGGCGGACACGGACTCCGCCGCTCCTGACCTCGGCGATAGGTAAAGGCAAACGGGCTGTCCCTTCCCCAACAGGTCCTTGGTGGGCCGCTGGCCCCCGGCCCACCGCCGGAGCACCCACTAAGCGCAGCGACACAGGGGAAGCGCAACCCTGCTGGCTTGGACCCCCGGAGATGGGGCTTTCTCGCGCCCGGCGGCGGCAGCCCGGCGCTTGGAAGAGCTAGACAGGCTAGTTCCAGCCAGTGCGGAGCGGCGTCTTCCCGGGAGCCCAGCCCTATTCTCCGAGTAAGGTCCCTGGGCTGCCCGAGTGAAGTTTCCTTGCGGAGCGGCGCCAAGCCCGCCCCGCTTTTGAATCGGAGTGTTTAGCCGCCTGCGTCCCCTTTCCCGGACTGGGGTAGGGTAACTTAGGCTGGCAAAGCTCAGCCGAGGCCCCGCTCTTCTCCCTCCGGCTCTGGACTTGCCGCTGGTTTTGTATGGGTCTTAGCGAAGTGGAGAAACTCTCGGAAAAGTAGTCGCTGCGCTGTTTTCCTTTTGCCACTTAACGAGCGTAGCTGGTTCTCTCCAGACTTTCGAGCCTTGCTCTTGGGCCCCTTGACCCATACGGGAAAAGCTTTACCTTTACATTGACGCACGTTTCCTTTGATTAACATTTCAGAGCAAATCAGTTGCCCGGAGTTCCCAGCGAAGTTGTACCTGTGCCCGTGCGATAACGTCAGTGGAAGCTGCCCCGAGTAAGTGCGGGAAATCTAGAAGTTTGGAGCATAAAAAACCAGCGCGAATCCACTTTACTTAAACTTCATACATTTATTAGCAACTGCTCGGGTTTAATTTCAGAGATGTTGAATTTCGCCTAGTCCCACGGGACGACGATCATTACTTCTTAACTGCACGCGAAACAGGAGAAGAAAAAAAGGCAAATCAAAACAGACTGTCTCAGGTCTCAGATAAGTCATCGGAGCGCTTTTTCCTGGTGAATTCACCCTAGGAGTTTGTGAGTTCCTAGTTTTCTTGGACTTCGCGAACTTCTCCTTGTCCAAAGCACTGTCTTTTCTCTGTTGGTGTTTTGGGACTGGTGTACACATTAACCCTTTTGTCATTAAAGAAGGCCAACACGATTCTCACGTTAGTATTAGCCTTCAGTGTTTGTGCTTTAGCGCTTTCACTTAGGAGGCGGAGGCGTTGGTTGTATAAAAGATATGGAAATAGCAATCTACTTTAATGTTCACCAGGTCAAAAAGGTGAAGACTTTTAGAAAAAACAGATTGGCTTGTATGCTAAGTAGGGAAGACCAATTTATTAACTGAGATCTTGTTTAAATGGACAAGCAGAGTGTTAAGCCTCTAAGTCAAACTAAGTCGTCAGACCTCTCATTTTTTCTCCCATTCCTAGCTCCTATTTTTTTTTTTTTTTTGAGACAGATATCGTTCTGTCACCCAGGCTGGAGTGCAGTGGCACAATCTCGGCTCACTGCAACCTCCGCCTCCCTCCTGGGTTCAAGCGATTCTCCTGCCTCAGCCTCCCGAGTAGCTGGGATTACAGGCGCCACCTGTAATTATAGTGCACCGCCATGCCCAGCTAATTTTTATATTTTTAGTAGAGACGGGGTTTCACCATGTTGGCCAGGCTGGTCTCGAACTCCTGACCTCAGGTGATCTGCCTGCTTCGGCCTCCCAAAGTGCTGGGATTACACCACACGCGGCCCCTAACTCCTTTAATATCTTTGTAAATAGTATTGTCCTTTGACTGGATTTGAAGTTTTAACAACCGGAATTAGCTGAATTAATTTGGTTTTCTTTGAACTAGTATTCCATTTTTACATTTTTCTTCTTCTTTGGTTCATTTTCCCCCGATTATAAAAGCAATATATGCTCACTATAGGAAATTTGCAAAGGGTGGGAAAGTATAATGACACAAAGAGAAAGAACTACTACTCAAAGGGTATCATCACTCTTCACTTTTTATTCCGCTTCTTTTTTTTCCCCCCATACAAGATCTGTTTCCAAACTTTAAGTATTCATAAACTTTCCTCTCCTTCTACTGATTTTTAAATGTAAAGTTGGGTATTTTGGGTATTTTGGGGGTTGGTTAGGGCACTGGATATTAATGTTGCTCTTCAGTCTCCAAAGCATGAAACTTCAAGGTAGGAAAGGTGCTTAACGGTGATTTCATGCAGCATCTCACCAACTGAGACTCAGAACTTATTTACTGAGGCTCCAGTGATTCATGCAGCATTGTATAGCACTGAGTGGCAGCATTAACTCGCTCCAGATCTCTGGTGTTCTCTCTCTTCAGAGATACCTTGCTGCTTAGAGGGAAACTTGACACTACCCATGCCTGCATATCTTTGAAAGAGAGGTTCGGAGAGGGGCAGGAGATAATTTTCAAGCATTTGAAGTGTATAGTTTCTTTTAGGTATTCATTTTTCTGTTTACATTTTCAGGTTTGGGGCTTTAGCACCTTGCAGAAAACAGAGCCACAGAGCTGCCTTTCTTATCAAGTCTCCCTATAAAACTGAGTGGCTCTGGGAAACTCAGCCTGCGACCCCAGAGTGGGTGAAGATAGGATCAAGATGGCCATGTGGCAGGGTAAGAAATTAGCACTTATTCTTCTAACTGGTTTTTCCTCCCACTCTATTCTCTACCCTCACCCAGCCATTCCCCACCCAGCCAATGGCAGGCAGCCAGCTGTTCTTTAATTTAACCCTTTGTCTTTGCAAGGACAAAACACATTAGTTTAAAAAGAAGCTGCTGCTAGCTATAAGTTTAAATTATTTAAAAGTGGGGTTGGAGGAGAAGTAGGAGAATGGCATGCCAGCAACATTTAAAAGAACTCCCTTCATTTAAACAAGTGATCGTTGGGGGGTTATATGCCAGGAGACAGGATATTTTTTCCCATTTGTGTTTTTCATTTGTTTCTGGCAAATTTCTATCATAAGATTCCCCACTATAAGGTTGGGGAGACAGATGTCAGTGCCTCTCCAGCTTCATCTTCCCAATAAAAAGTTTGTGATGTATGCAGTTTGAAAGAGCATATTTAATGTTACAGTGTTTATATTTGATACAATATAAACATTGAGAAGGAAAATGCCTATTTTAATAATATGAACTACCTGAGAGCAAAGCTCAGTAGTATCTTAGCTGATGTATTACATCTCTCATGAACTTGTGAATTCCTACCACATACAAAATTATGTTTTATTTTTAGTGGGGTTGAGGCTTGTGCCCTTTGGAGGGTTTAGGAATCTCCAGGGTTATGTGGGATTTTTATGGTTATCAAAAGTGAGTGTGGGTTTAAGAAATGATGACAAACACTACCAAAATTGGCCTGTGACCCATAAAAAGTTAAAGACCACTTAAATGGAGTAGAATGAAATAGCTTGAATATCTAGAAATATTCAGCAGGTTGGTTAGTTGGTGGTCTGATGTATCTTTTAAAAATGTTTCATTGTGTTGGTTGTGACTTTATGTAGGCACATAAATGTAACAAGTAGTTTCCATGTATAAAGATTATCAATTTGAAGACATTTATGGAAACGGGATTTGGCCTGTATGCTTGCTTTGACTCACACAATGGGCATTTATCAAGAGCAGTTTGGATATTCTTGCTTAAATCCTGAGACATTCTTTCATTCAACAAACGAAATACAGAGATGAATAAGTTGCAGGATGCTAGAAGATTCCTTGTCATCTAAAGACAGACACATAAACAAATAATTTCGCCACGTTGAATAAGTTAGAATAGAGAGGTACAAAAAGCAAGGGAAGCCCCGAGAAAAGCTTGATGAAGTCTGAGTTTTGAGCTGGTCTAAAAAAATGAGTAGGAGTTTGCCAGATGGGCAAATGAGAGAATTGCATTCTGGGCAGACAGAGCAGCACTGTTTGGGAAGTTCCAAGTTGCTCTGTTCGCCTCATGTGAGATGTGTAGGGGCACGACCTCAGACGAAGCAGGGAAGGTAGTTGGAGGCCAGATAATAAAGAGCCTTGTATGTTCTAGGAAGGATTTTACACTTTATCCTGAAGACAAAGATTCTAAACAGGGAAGTAACATAATCAGATTTTGTTTTAGAAAGATTACTTTGGCAGCAGTGCTGAGCTGGAAATGGTGAAAACTAGGAGTCAGTCAGGAGGTTTCTGGAATAGTTTAGGGGAGAGATGGTAAGGGTCTGAACAGAAGCAGGGGCAGAAAGGTTAGAGAGAATGGGATTCTAGAATATTCTGTGAGTGGATGTGGCAAGAAATGGGCCTGGATTAACTACCAGCTTGGGTGCCTGGGGGCCACTGGTGCCATTCTCTGGCATGGGGAGCATGAGAGGCAGCTGATGGGCATGGGGATGGTACACTGAATTTGGATGACCTGTTTGGGTTGAGACACCTGTGGGCTGTCAGGTTGATGTTTCAAAGACAGTTTTAAAAGTACAGAACTGAGGTTGGCACAGATGGGGATCTAAAGTTTTGTCCCTAATGGTGCATAAAGAGCTTGTATTTTTTTTCTCTGTAGTTAATGGAAATGTCATTACTAGTTAATGATTTATTTTATAATAAAAACATTTTAATGTTTAACAACTCTTAATCATAATGTCATATTTTCATAGTAAATAATGTATTTTGCAAGCCCAGGTCCTGAAATCAGATATGCTTAAAATTACATTGAAGTGAAACCTCATTTTTCCAGCATTAGTGAAGAGGGGAGTGTTCTGTATAAGTAAGCTCTTTGGGTAACTGCAGCTTATCCCTTGTTTTGGGTAACCTCTGAAGTAACCAGCAAAATACGATGATAGTTTGGAAGCAGTGTGGTATGATAGTTATATGTGTGGGTCTGAGTTCCACTCCATTGGTTCCGTCACTTGGTAGCTACGAGGCCTTGGGCAAGTCACTTAATCCCTCTGTGTGCAAGTTTTCTCCTTTACAAAATGGAGATAGCAATATAACTCATCCCATTGCTGAGTATATAGCCAAAAGAAAGGAAATCAGTATTGAAGAGACAGCTGCACTCCTATGTTTATTGCAGCACTGCTCACAATAGCCAAGATAGGAAATCAACCTAAGTGTCCATCACTGGATGAATGGATAAAAAACATGTGTTACATATATTCAACAAAATATTATTCAGCCATAAAAAGAATGAAATCCTGTCATTTGCAGCAACATGGATGGAACTGGAAGTCATTATGTTAAGTGAAATAAGCCAGGCATGGAAAGATAAATACTGCATATTCTCACTCATATGTGGGAGCTAAAAAATGTGGATCTCATGAAGGTGGAAAGTCGAATGGTGGTTTCCAGAGGCTGGGAAGGGAAGGAGGTTGGGGAAGGAAGAGAAGTGGGTTAATGGATATAAACATACAGCTAGAGAGAAGGAAAAAGTTCTAGTGTTCAATAGTACAGTAGGGAGGCTACAGTTAACAATAATTTATTATATATTTCAAAATGTCCTGAAGAAAAAAATTGGAATGTTTCTAACACAAAGAAAAGGTAAATGTTAGAGGTGATAGATATCCCAATTACTCTGATTTGATCATTACACATTGTATACATGTATCAAAATATCACATATACCCCCAAAATATGTACAGCTATTATATATCAATTTTTGAAAAGGGGGAAAAGCAGAACACCTGATAGACTTGGTGTGATGACAAATTAAGCTAATATATGCAGAGCACATTTACTGGAACATAGTAAATGCCATATAAGTGTGTGCCATTAGTAAGACATTTAGAATATTATTTAGCATATAGTAAGTGCTCAGTAAAATTTAGCAATAGCTGTTATTACTACTGTCACTATTATTTTCCTATAACCTGGGGTGGGACAGGGACCTTGTTCTGTGGAGGTAATTTCAGGTTGTCCTCGGAAGCCCTGTCCTGTGGTTGTCTGTTTGGGTCTTTAAATAGAAGTTTAGACTTGAAAAGATCCTTAGAAAACATCTAGCGCCTGGGCGCGGTGGCTCACACCTGTAATCCCAGCACTTTGCGGGGGGAGGGGGGCGTGGATCACGAGGTCAGGAGATCGAGACCATCCTGGCTAACACAGTGAAACCCTGTCTCTACTAAAAATACAAAAAATTAGCCGGGCGTGGTGGCGGGCGCCTTGTAGTCCCAGCTGCTCGAGAGGCTGAGGCAGGAGAATGGCGTGAACCCAGGAGGCAGAGCTGGCAGTGAGCCAAGATCACGCCACTGCACTCTAGCCTGGGCGACAGAGCGAGACTCTGTCTCAAAAAAAAAAAAAAAAAAAGATCCAGGTCACCTAATTCCCTATTCCAGTATTCTTTCTGTGGGCTCATGGAAGAGGGAATGCGTGAGTCTGTTCTCAGCTCAAGGAAGCTTCTGAGTCAGTCTCTAGAGCTTGTTGAGGAACCTTAAGGACTACAGGAACCCAAATCTCCTTAGGTTCTTGGCTCATTGCTGTCTGGTTCCTCCGTGGAGAATTTTATCTGAATTCCCATACCTCTTAAATGGGGCCAATGTTATTTTGACTTCACTTAATGGAGCCCTCTAATATATTTTTCTGGCCACTTTAAACAGTGTACTGAGCATAATTTAATATTTTTGATAACTCAGGGTTATCATTAATAACCTCCAGCCAGTTTGAAGTTGGAGACTTGTGTTTTCAGGTGTTATTTATTTATTCCATTAACATTTATTGAACACTAGTTGTACAGCAGGCACTCTGCTGGGCCCTAGAAACGCAATGGTCAGTGGAAACAGGTATGGTCTCTACTATCATGGAACTTATCAACCATGATAAAGGTAGCACTTCAAATTAATGAAATGATTTATTTAACACGTGTGCTGAAGTAATTTGGAAAAAATGACAGCATAAATTTAGAAGGGTTAATATAATGTTTCTTAATAGAGGAGGGGGCATCAGAATTACGTGTAGTGCTTTAAAAAATATTCCTACTCAGGTCCCCATTCCCCCAAATTGTGATTCAGTCTTAAGACCTGAGCATTGCAATCCTGTTTTAGAACTACGGCAATAAATAGTTTTTTCTTTTTTTTGAGAGAGGGCAATGATAAAGGAACTAAAAAAATATAAGACTATGTATATAATCTTGGGGATAGGGAAGATATTTGTGTGCATAATATCAAAGGTAGAATAATGAAAAAGATTAATATAATCAATTATATGAAAATTTAAAATTTCTGCACAAACCATAAATAAAGTTAATGAGAAAACAAAAACAATTGCAGCAAGATTCATTATCTGTAACACAAAGACTTAACAGGGCAATAAGAAAAAACAAATATTCTACTAGAAAAATGTACAAAGGTCGAGGGAAAATGTGCAAAGGGAAATATATCAAAGAAGAAATGCAAATGGCCAGTAAACATGTATCTCAGCAGTAGTCAAATAAAGGGGAATTAGAATGGCATACCATTTTCTCCAGTATAATTTGCAGAGATTAAAAAGGAATGACAGAACTCACTGTTGGCAAAGACGCAAGGAAGCAGATGTTCTCATACACTTGTGGTGGGAATGTCAGTTTGGCAATATTTATTAAAAGCTTTAAAAAATATGTTTACCTTCTGACCCAGCAATTCATTTTCTTGGAATTTATCCTAAGGAAGTAATTAAGGGTGTGCACAAAGATGTATCAATAAGGTTATTAATTGTAGCATTTTCTATAATGGGAAAAATTGAAAACACTTGCATTTTGATGCATCTATACAACAGAATATGGTAATTTCCAAAAATAATAATGTAGAGTTCTATTTAGTAACATAGAAATAGGTTCATGACATAATGTTAAACCCAGGGGTCAGGGAGTGGGGGAGCAGGGTAAAGCAGATTCCAACTGTCGATACAGTCATCCCTCCATGTACTCGGGGGATTTGAAGACCCCAAATATACTAAAATCCTAGCATACTCAAGTCCTGCAGTTGGCCTTACAGAACCTGCATATAGGAAAATTTGGCCTTCCATATTCGTGGGTTTCATATTCTGAGATTACGGTATTTTCCATCTGTGCATTTGGTTGAAAAACATCTGCGTGTAAGTGAACCTGTGCAGTTCAAACCCGTATTGTTCAAGGGTCAACTGTCATTAAAAGTATGGATTCTAGGCTTAAATCTGAATTCAAATCCCAGCTACACCTTTATCAGCTGCGTACTATTGGGTGTATTACTTGTCTTAGTGTTCCTTGATTTCCCCATCAGTAAAATAGGGATACAATAGTAGCTAACCTACCAGTTCCTATCTAATGTGCCCAAAGATCACCTGGTGATCTTTCCAAACTTCCCAAGCCCAGGCCTCACTCAGCCCAATTAAATCTGAATCTCTGGGGATGGGACAGCGAACAGTATTGTTGAAGTTCCCCAGGTGATTCTAATGTGCAAACAAGTTTGAGAAAGCCGAGCAGTTGTTGAGGGGATTGTTGAAGGGATTAAATGAGAAAATCACAGTGCCTGTCATGTGGTAAGTACTCAATACATAGTAACTATTATTATTGTTGCTTTTTAAAAATTATTAATAGTGTGATCCTATTTTAATTTATGTGTTTGTGTCCATGTATGGATAATATAAAAAAAAGTCTGAGAGGATATATACAAAAGTATTTTAAAAAAGAAATTATAGTTTATTTTTGCTTACATGTATCTTTCCATTTTTCTGTAAATAACATGGATTGTTAATTTTAAAAAGTATAATTTCTGAAGGAAATATCAGATATATGTACCCAGCTTTATATACTAAGGTATTTATAGTGAAAAAACTGAAGACATAGTTTTCATACTAGGGGAATGTAAGTATATTATGATAGTTCTGAACAGTATAATATCTGGCCATTAAAAATAAAGACTAGCTGAGTGTGGTGGCTTATACCTGTAATCCCAGGACTTTTGGAGGCCAAGGCAGGAGGATTGCTTGAGTTCAGGAGTTCAAGACTAGCCTGGGCAACATAGACTCTGTCTCTACTAAAATAAAACTTTTTTTTTTTTTTTTTTGAGACAGAGTTTTGCTAACTAGCCAGGCATGGTGGTGCACGCCTGTCATCCCAGCTACTCGGACGGCTGACATGGGATCACTGGACCCCAGGAGATTGAGGCTATAGTGAGCTATGATCTCGCCACTGCACCCCAGCCTGGGCAACAGAGTGAGACCCTGTCTCCAAAAAAAAAAGAAAGAAACAAAACAAAACAAAAAAATAAAAAACAAGACTGATGCTGTGGGGACTCCCTCTGTCACCCAACCTGGAGTGCAGTGGTAGGATCTTGGCTCACTGCAACCTCAAACTCCCAGGCTCAAGCAATCCTCCCACCTCAGCCTCCTGAGTAGCTGGGTCTACAGGCACACACCACTATACTTGGCTAATTTTTGTAGTGTTTGTAGAGACAGGGTTTTGCCTTGTTTCCCAGCTGGTCTCGAACTCCTAAGCTCAAGCGATCCACCTGTCTTGGCCTCCCAAAGTGCAGGGATTACAGGCGTGAGCCATCATGCCTGGACCCATCTCTCTCTTTTTAACTCAAGTGTGGGTTTATGTATCTCTGTGTGTTTACATGTTGCATATACACCTATTAAGTGAAGGTAAATACAGAAAGAAAGGAAATGATCCAAAGTTGTTGCACTGGCTGTCTCCAGGTGATAGGATACAGTTACTTTTATCTTCCTTTTATTATACTTTTATTTACTTTCAAATTTTATACAATGAATGTGTATAACTTTTATAACCAGAAAACAAGTGATTTGAAAATGAGATATAAGAGTCAGTAGACTCTCAACAAGTACCTGGCAGCATGAAGCACAGCATGTGTGGCCCCCTGGACAACTGCTTCAGTCACTCTGTGTGCCCTTGTGCCTTCCAGCAGAAGAGCAAAAGAGAAGAAACCAGGCCCCTGAGGGTTTGGTTAGAACAGGATTTTTGCTATTAATACTTCCTCAAGTACTCTTGTAATTTTTCACTGTCTCTCCCATTGACTACAAAAAACTCTTTTGGAAGATGTGCAAAAGATGGGAAATTACACTGCATCTAATGTAGAGGTTGCAGAATAAGGTGAGGTGGCAAAATATACATCAGGCTAAGTGTGAAAATAAGGCCGAGGAAAATCATAATAAAATAGTTGCAACGAGAAACTGTTCTTCAAATTGAAAGGAAGTATATGTTTTGACTGTGCAGATTTTTTTTGGCACATTGCAGTGTATTTGTAAACACTCTGGTGATTTAGCTAACACATGGGGGGTGGGGAGCAAGAGGGAGCCTCACAAAGCAGTCAGTGAATTGACGAAAGCTTCAGTGTGAAATCTGGGTGGCCATGTGGCTTGCTAATTGGACCACTATCACCTAAGAGAAGCCATCTGGTCCTGCCTGTTGACCGAAACAAAAGTAGGTAACTCTTGAAAGAAAGTCAGGTTGTTAGAGCAGGAATAAAGAAGCAGGCAGCCCACACCCCCATCCCCTTTTCCTCTATCTGACACAGTGCCTCACCTATAGCAGGTACTCAAGAAACGAGTTCTTTGTCAATTAAAATAATAAATAAATAAATAATTTTTTAAAAAAAATGAGTTCCTTGTCTCTCTTCGCCTTTTGCCTTTCCATAACTCTCCAAGGGAGAGAAATTGGTGGGGAATGGATTCTGATGGAAGGCATTGCATAGAGGGTAGACGAAAACAACCTTTCAAAAAATTATTCTCTAAGAGTCAGTTATTCTTTCCCAAGCACGCAGTTGTGGAGGGAGCACAGGTCTTGGAGTGCGATAACCTGAATCTGAACTCAGGTCTGCCATTTGGTAGCCAAAGTTATTTAAACTCCAAAAGCCTCAATTGTCACATCCGGGGTCAAGTGTCATGTCTGGAGACAGACTCGCTGGATTTGTATCCTGACTGTCACTACTAGCCATGTTACTTTGGGCAGGTTATTTAATCTCTGTGTCTTACCCTCTTCATCTGTAAAATGGGGTTAATACTAATACCTACTCAGGATTATTGGGAGGATATAGTGAGTGAATACAGATGCAGCAAAGCACTTGCAAATGCTGGCCTTTACTATTATAATATGTGAAAGGTTATGATAATATTTACTGCACATGCTTCTAGATGAGAGTCAGTCATCCAAATGCCTGGTCCATTATAGCTGTTCTGATTGGATTGTAAGTTTTGGCATGAAAAGTAAAATTAGGTATATTATGAAAGAGATGTTTTTAAACTGGAAGGAGTCTTCAGAGGTGATCTGTTTCAGATGTATAATCTTGCAAAGGAAGAAACTGAGGCCCAGTGAGACTTATTTTAGGCCACATAGCTGTCACATCGTACCCAAAGCCAGGATTAGACCCTGGGGCTCCTGATAATCAATGCTGCCCAGCCCGCTCTTTCTCTGTCAGTCTGTCTACCTATTTGGTCCTACTGCATTGCACTGCCTTCCCCAGGCTTGGATATCTTACAGTTTTCTGTTGAATCTTAGTCTTTTCCTACTATGCTTTATTGCTACCATGAAAAGTGTAGTTTTTTTTTTTTTCTCCCCTCAAAAATAGGTTTTTCATTGAGGCTTCCAGGATGTTTTTTTTTCCCCCTTTTCACTATGTTAGCTTATGAAATAAACTGTAAGTTCTTATTATTTAACCAGAATTATGATTCAGCTTCCTGTTTCACGTAATGCTGTTCTGTGTGTCAAGGGTTGGGGGAGGCGGGACTAGAAAGTTTCACTATTGGTGGCTACAAATGCCAGATTCTTCTTCTTCTTCTCCTTCCTACCTTCTGTTAACTACCCAGTATTTATAGACCCATGGTCAGGTCAGAGAAGCTGTTGAGGAGTTAATAGTATGAAGTATCTCCCTTAATAATGTCATATTTTGATGATTTTCAACCCAATACCATTCTGGCATTAGGTGGCATTTTATTATATTTATTTAGGATTTCTGCCCTGACTACATCCAGGAGGAACATAGAACAACACAGAAATTAAAACATAAAGCAATTAGAAATAAATGCAGGACAGGGACCATCCAGTGGAAATGAAATCGATATTACTAGGCATGTGAGATATTAGACACTGAAGTTTTCTCTTTCTTTTCTTCTGTGTCCCTCCCTCCAAAAGATAAACACAGTAAGTTACATTGTTGACATCTTCTGGCCAAAAATGTGTTCAGATGCAGAAGAAAACCCTGGCTCTGTCTATGCTAAATCTTCTGGTCCTTCCACTGCCCTCCCTTTGGTCTGGCCTTACCTGTGGCCACCTGTGACTCAGCACTGAATATTCCCAGGTTGAAATAATGATCTTTCCTATTTAGCTTTGAGAATGGTGAGAGACAGGTAGGCAAGAGAGTTCTTGCCATCCAAATTCTCAACTCTGTCAAGCTGTTCTTTTCCTTGGGTCCTGTACCCCAGTAATACGTAATAATAATAGAGTTTCCTTATCTTACATTTCTCTGTATTGAATAATTATACCACTGTGGACCCAGATGTCAAAGCCCAAATTCTAAGAGACACCATACATTTCTTGCTCCCCCTTAGCTGCAGTCCGACCCTGCTGGCCTAGATCATTTCAGTAGGTAGCATTCCTAGCAAGCACCTGCTTACCTTTCAGCCATGAGCTTTCCTGAAGCCTCCCCCATCCTCTGGTAAAATTAGCCTCTGGCTCTATTGTATGGTCCTTGAGGGCATTGACTGCACTTGTTCAATATTTTTGTTCTCACGTCTGCTTTGTGCCAGGCAGGCATTGTGTTGGGTAGATGCTGGGGTTATAGCAGTGAACACAAAAGTCATGATCCCTGCCCTCTTAAGCCTTGCAATCTCATGGGGGAGTTGGAGTGCAAATAAATACACAGCTATTTTCTTATAAAGTGTTGTGAGTGCTAGAAAAGTCAAGTCCTATGAAAAAGAATAGTAGGGACTGAATTTATAGAGAGAAGAAGGGAATGGGAGGAAGTGACAAGTTCATCTGAGACCTGAAAGATGAGGAGGAGTTATCCAGGCAAAAAGTTGGGGGAACAGCATCCCAGGCAGAGGAGACAAGGTGGAAATCCCTGAGGTGAGAAGAATCCCTGGGTCCTTTCCCAGCATGGTCCATTGCAGCTGGACCATAGTGAATGAGGCATAAAGGGACATGTGATAAAATTGGAAAGATGGGCAGGGGACAGGTCATACAGGGTTTTGTAGGCCATGTTACCAAGTACCCTAACTTGGTAACATGAAGGCCTTGGAGATAGATATGATATGGCAGAGTGATCAGTGAATGAGTGAGGAGTGTCTCATTCATCTTATACCGAATACCTGGCAGAGAGTGCCCAGCATATAGTATATTCAATGAGCATATAGTGCTCATTGAATCTTTGTTTAATGAGTAATAACTGCCTTGTGTTCCTATCAGGATTGCCATGGAGATGAAATGAGATAAGGTATGCTAAGATGCTTTGCAAAATAATTCACTAGATTCTATGTAGTGATGCTTACAGATATTCACTGTCGCTAGGAACCACATCCCCCCAACTCCATATTCTGTTAAACTAGCAAAATCTTTCAATTAGTTCATCCCATGCCATGAATATGCTGATGTACTGTGTTCTTACATATTCAATGTGTCTCTTTTATCAATGCCTTTAACTAATTATGGGTGAGTGGAAACTACCTTATATCTAACCATTATGTGACACTCCTGGTGTTAGAGATAATTATGGGTAGTGGTGCCAGGAGCAGTATAGCTTTCTCTTCTGTGCTAAATCTACTTCTAAATCTCTCAACCTATATAATTCATTATTTAGGAGCTGGATTAATACTGAGGAATAGCACCCTCTGAATTTGCATTTGGATAAGGGCAAGGCTAATCATATCAGGATGTGGTTGCTACCAATTATGGCACTTGGTTTTCTAGACTGTTAAAAGACGTAACAAAATGATCAGTGTTTTGCTATTTTTGTGTTAAATATCTGTTCCCTATTTAAACTGCAGGAATTTCAGAGGATTGACTGAAAAGCCCAGCTCTGTGTACTGTTGGTAGGATATAGGTTGATAGAATCCATTAGAGGGCACTTTGAAAGACTTTCTCAAAATGTAACTTGTACACCTTTTGTCCCAATGAATCTATTCTCGAACTGCACAAAGGTTAGTTGTTACAAGGATGTTGGTTGCCTTCTTGTTGCCATCTTTTTTACTATCAACAGTCTTATTAATGTACAGCATGAGAGACCGGTTATGCTAATTATGGTATTTACATACTACGGTATGCTGTTCATTTCATTTAAAAGAGTAAAGTAGCTTGGATGTGGTGGTTCACGCCTGTAATCCCAGCAATTTAGGAGGCTCAGGTGGAAAGATCACTTGGGATCAGGAGTTTGAGGCTGCAGGGAATGTGCCGCTGCACTCCAGCCAGGGTGATAAAGTGAGACCCTGTCTCAAATAAGAAAATGAAACAGTAAAGTAGGTATACATATAGTGACAGAGAATAGTGTCCAAGATAAATTTTTAAGTGAAAAAAGGGGTGCAGAATGGTATATATTATAGGATCCCACTTGTTCAACACAAAGAAGGGAGGTATTATATAAGAATTCGTGTATATGTGTTCTTGCATATGCTTAGAAAATTTCTAGGATGATGCACAAGAAATAGTTGTCAGTTACCTTGGAGATTAGAGGTGGCAAGGCTAGGGATTTTAGTTTTCACTTGACACCTTTCTGTACTGCTTGACTTGTTTACAACAACCTGTAAAACCTTTAAATACTAAAATGTAAATAAAAACTGTACCTCACTAGATTCTTTCCTCAACAATTTATACTAAGAAATAAAAGGAATATTAGTGGTTGAGGTGAGAGATCAGGTCTGAAGCAAAGGAGGCTGACTCTGATAAAACCAAGGGCCTCTAAAAGCTACCTCTGTGGCCAGAGGACTTAGGAGAGATGTTGCTTTGTTAAAGCATAATGCTAAGAAAACAAGTAAGATTAAATTGGGTAAAAATTACTTTATTAGTTTTTTGATGAAACAGTTGTAATCATGCCATTAGTTTTGATCTCTGGATATATTAATACCTAAACAGCATAGTAATTGTATTCCAGACTACAATTTAAACATTAAATGTTTCAATGTGTAGAATGATAGCTGTTTTTCTTGTTCAATTTGTTTAAATGTTGCAAGTGAATGCTAAGCTACAGTTTCTTGAGCTTTTTACTTAAGGACCTGAGGAAAAATGCAAGTATAATCTTATGCTTGAAGTAGAGAAGATATAAATTACCTGATATTTACCTTATAATGTTTGGATTAAGTTAAATCTTCAAATTCTTAAGGCCCCTTCTAGCTCAGTCTCCCCCCAAAAAGGGCTTTTGTCTGAGACACAAGAAGTCAAAGGGTTGTCTGTCAGAGTGTCCTCTTGGTTTGGCATAATGAAGAGTTCCTTTACCCAGTTGTGGATGTTCAGAGACAAGAGTCACTATCCTGTGTTAAGTGACCCTCCTTCTCTAACATTTGGGGTTTTAGCCAGGAGATAGGTGGTAGAACACAAGACAGGTTTTACTCTAGGACGTTGATTGAGAAAGATATATAATCGGGCAGGTGGTAGAGACTGGAGTAATGGGAACAATTGTGAGAAAAGAAAAGGCTATGTAATTTCAGGCTGTAGAAAGACTGGAATCAGGGGTAGAAAGACTGGAATCATAAAGAATGCAACTTTTGCGATATTTTTTCTGGTTGTGGGAACCAGAATATGAGGAGCTGCCTGGAATTTGGTTTGCAGTTGAACCTGGACCTGGAGGTTATGCCTAGAGAACGAGACATAAAGATTCTTATCTTTGTTGGTGATCACAGAAGCTGTTAGAACTGGCCCCAGCTTGGACTGGGCATGAAGGAGGGAGGAATTGGGAGAAGAAACCAGACATCCTAGAAAGACAGGGAAGATGCTGAGCTCTGAGTGGGCTGGACTTTGTATGTGCTCAAAGCCTATACTTGACTGCCCTGCATGGAGGATGTTGCTTACATTTCTTACTCCACAATAAAGTATTCTGAGTTGACTGAGGTCAAGAAAGAGAAAAGAACCAATAATAATAGCTACCATTTATGAGTACTTACCATGTGCTTTTTTTTTTTTTTTGAGACAGAGTCTTGTTCTGTCACCTAGGCTGGAATGCAGTGGCATGATCTGGGCTCACTGCAACTTCTGCCTCCTGGGTTCAAGTAATTCTCATGCGTCAGCTTCCCAAGTAGCTGGGACTACAGGCATGCACCACCATGCCTGGCTAGTTTTTGTATTTTTAGTAGAGACAGAGTTTCACCATGTTGGCCAGGCTGGTCTCAAACTGGCCTCAAGTGATCGCCCACCTTGGCCTCCCAAAGTGCTGGGATTGCAGGCGCGAGCCACCATGCCCAGCCTACCATGTGCTTTTAAAAGTGCTTTACATGGATTATCTCATTTAATCTTTCCAGTAACGGTGTAGCAGATAGGAACTGAGGCATAAAGTGGTTGGGTCGTATTCTGAAATTGTAACTGGTAGAGCCTGAGTCTGAGGCAGTCTGCCTCTAGAACCTGTGCTTTTAGTTATTCTGTATTTCTAGGACCATAGCTCCCAGAATCCCTTCTTCACTGCCACCCCCAATCAATCAAGGTAATGGCCAGCTGTGAAAGAAGGAAATTTCCTATTAGAGTACTATTGCTGTGGCCCTAATGAGCAAGTGAAATGATTTCAAGGGAATAAGAAAGCAGAGGCTTGAATAAAGCCTGTGGGTAAGTGAAGTACAATTCTGTAGCCAAAATTCTGTTTTCTTTCTAAATTTAAATAAGTGATTTTGTATCTTCTGTGTGGAAGACACTATTAGGTATTATGTGTGGGACTAAGAAGATTCAGAAGCAGATACTGTCCTTCCAAAAGCTAGTCTCTGAGGAAGTTAAAACATGTGCACTAATAACCATAACCCAAGCTTATGTTAGAGACATGGTTAGAGAGTCATGGATTACCACAGAAGTTAGACAAAGGTGAGGAGGTGGCATGTGAGGAAGACCATGCAGTATGGGTAGGTTCTTCTGTAGCTGGAGATGTCAGAGATATGATTTCAGCCAGCAAAGTACCAGGTACATTTGAGGGAACTTGAAAGTGTCATGCCAGACCTGTTATATTTATATACATTGTCTCATTAACTCTTTGTAACAACGCTTTATTGACCAAATGATTTAATTGTCAAAACGAGGACACTTTTGAGAGTGGAGTACTAATCAGATGGAATAGGAATAAACAGGGGCTCAGGAAAACCAGGACCTATGAGGCAGTTGTTATTATTCCCACTTAACACATTAGAAAATGAGGCCACAGATCACATAGCTAGGAATTGGTGGAGCTAGGATTTGAATCCAATCCTGGCTTCAAAACTAAAAGATTCATACTTCCTTCCATATACAGTGGGGTGCAATTGAAGGGCTTTGAGCAGAGAACTGTCATAGTCAGAACTATGCAGGACAGATGGAAAGGAAGGACTGGAATTGGTGTGATGAGTTAAGAGATTGCTGAATAAGATTCATGTAGAACATTCTAAGGACCTGTATATAAGATGTTAACTTTAGAATTTAAAGGAAGTGATAAATGTAAGAGATATCACAAAGCACAAAGGAATAAATGACAAAGTTAGACTACTGGGCAACTTTGAAGGGAGAAGAAGAGTAAAAGGTAATGTAGGATTTCAAATTATTTTAATGAAAACATTTTGTTAATCAAAAGTAGCCACTAAGGTAACTTAGAAAGATAATGTGTGTTTTCACTAGTGTACTAAACTAAGAGAAAATCTGCTTCTCAGTATAGTTGACTTACTGACTTGTAATCATGAGCAAATTATTTAACCCTTTCTTGCCCAGATTTACTCATCTTTAAAACATAATGTTGTCTCCCACTACAAAAGCCCCATGAACTAGCACAGATTGAATGCTTCTTTATCTCCACATTTTCAAAATTTGAGTGCTCATGCTCAATAATGTGAAATGGCATCCTAGTGTTAAATACAACCACTTTTATATCATATTGCAAAACAGTAATAATATTTATCATGTGATATGTTATCACCCCCTTCTGAACTCCTGCTTCTGTTATTACCTTTAACTAGTTGCCAGATAAATTGTAATGCCAGCTTTATAACATCTTTTCTGCCATTGTCTTCAGCTGTTATTTAACTTCTTTATTATGGTTTAACTTTCTTATATGTTTATCTTAGCTCCCCAATAGAGTGGAAGATACTTTAGGGATGGGAACATAGTTTATACATCCCTCCATTCCTCCTAATTCCTTAGGTAGAGTCACCCAGGAAGTATTTATTGATCTGATTCAACCAGTTCATGTGGCACAATAAGACTTTTTGTTTTGTACATTATACCCTGTTAATATGGTCTCAAATAGTATTGGATTTTGGATAATTATTTCTTACTCTGAACTCATAATGATCCCAGAACCCGCTTTTCCCTCCAAGTTTCTATCTGTCTGTCCCTTTCTCTTCTAATTTTTTCAAAAATGTGTATGTCATCCCTGTGCAGGGACCACGCTAATCTTCTCTGTATCATTCTAATTTTAGTATATGTGCTGCTGAAATAAGCGCCCTTTCAATTTTTTTTTTAATTTTTTAATTTTTTAATTTTTATTTTATTTTTTAAGATGGAGTCTCACTCTGTTGCCAGGCTGGAGTCCAGTGGCGTGATCTAAGTTCACTGCAACCTCTGACTCCCTGGTTTAAGCGATTCTCCTGCCTCAGCGATTCTCCTGCCTCAGCCTCCCGAGTAGCTGCATTTATAGGCGTGAGCCACCACGCCCAGCTAATTTTTTCTTTTGTATTTTTAATAGAGACAGGGTTTTACCATGTTGGCCAGGATGGTCTCGATCTCCTGACCTCATGATCCACCTGCGTTGGCCTCCCAAAGTACTGGGATTACAGGCTTGAGCTACCGTGCCTGGCTACCCTTTCGATTTTTTTTGTTTGGAGACAGAATCTTGCTCTGTCTCCCAGGCTGGAGTGCGGTGGCACGATCTCCACTTACTGCAGCCTCCGCTCCCTGGGTTCAGGCAATTCTCCTGCCTCAGCCTCCTGAGTAGCTGGGACTACGTGCACATGCTGCCACACCCAGCTAATTTTTTGTATTTTAGTAGAGACGGGGTTTCACTGTGTTGCCCAGACTGGTCTTGAACTCCTGAGCTCAGGCAATCCACCCACTCCGGCCTCCCAAAGTGCTAGGAGTAAAGGCATGAGCCACCACGCCCGTCCTAATTTTTTAAACAAGAACCTTTCTATGCCTTTACTTAAATATTAATGTAATTAAATTTTTATTTATTGTTCTTGTTAGTTTTAGCTTTATTATCACATATATTTCATAAATACCTTTATTCAAGGAGTTAATAAAACATCATTTGCTGTATTTGTTTTCTGTTGCTGCATAATGGATTACCACAAACTTAATTGCTCAGAACAACAAACATGTATTATCTTGCAGTTTCCATGGGTCAGGAGATGGTCATGGCTCAACTTGGTCCTCTGCTCAGGGTCTCACAGGCTGCAATCAAGGTGTTGGCAGAACCGGTGGTCTCATCTCAGGCTCAGGGTTCTCTTCCAAGCTCATGTGATTGTTGGCAGAATTTAGTTCTTTGTGGTTGTGGGATTGAGGCCCTCAGATCCTAGGGGCTGCCTGTAATTCCCTGTCACATGGTCTTTCCATAGGCAGTTCATATAACAGCACCTTGTTTTTCAAGGCTTGCAAGGGATAAAGTCTCAGTTTGTCTCTCACAATGGCAAGAAGGAATCAATAATATACACATATATATCTAGTCATGGGAGTGACTTCCGATTACCCTTGCCATATTCTATTGGTTAGAACCTACTCACATGTCCCACCCATACTCAGGGAAAGGGGATTAAACAAGGACATGAATATCAGGAGGTGGACATCATTGGGGGTCACCTTATGGTCTGTCTGCTGTATTTGGCATATCTCTGAATCAGGCTAATTGAATACTTTCTTTATCTTTTTTTTCTTTTTATTTTCTGAGATGGAGTTTCCCTGTTGTTGCCCAGGCTAGAGTACAGTGGCATGATCTCGGCTCACCACAACCTCCACCTCCTGGGTTCAGGCGATTCTCCTGCCTCAGTCTCCCGAGTAGCTGGGATTACAGGCATGTGCCACCACGCCTGGCTAATTTTGTATTTTTAGTAGAGATGGGGTTTCTCCATGTTGGTCAGGCTGGTTTTGAACTCCCGACCTCAGGTGATCTGCCTGCCTCAGCCTCCCAAAGTGCTGGGATTAGAGGCATGAGCCACTGCGCCCAGCCAAGACTTTTTAACTTACTGTTATCCATCAACAAACACTCACTGGGTAAGGCTCTTCTAATGGCTGTGACTCTAACTTTACTGTCATCCACCAAATTTTTTTCATCTACTTACAAAGATAAAATGAGAGATGATGTTCAGTAATTTGCCTGAAGTCATTCATTGTGTGAGGCCTTCCACTGAGACAGAGTGCTGGAGTGGGAGCAAAGTTGAGATGATTTGAATTTGGGTGCCTATCAGATATCTACATATACCCCGTGGCCTGGGGTATAGAGAGGGTCTGGTCTCTAGTAGAGATTTGGGGACTCTTCATGTATAGATGATATATGAAGCCTAGGATTTGAGTATACTTTGAGAGGGAAAAGGTGCCAAAGGTAGAATTCTGGGGGAAATCCAGGTACTCAGTTTGAGGGACTTCTCTTACCTCCTTATATAACAACCCAAACAAAAAGGAAACAAGTTATCCAGTCTCAGAGGAAAAGTTGTATTATTTTGTCTACTTCTGCTTCAGTCCCTTCTCTGTCTGTTTATTATAGATACTATTTACTTAATTATACCTCTTTTCTTCTGGTTTCTTCTGCTCTTCCTTTCCACTGGACCCATTCACTATCGTCTATAAACATGTTCTGGTCTCCCTTTGCTGTATCTTCTGGCTACCAATACCTATCTAGTCAGCCACTTAATGTTTCTGGGCCTCAATTTCCTCAGAGATTGAGGGACGTGATGTAGGGAGGAGGTTATGATTTTTAAGAGGCCTCTTTCTGACCTAAATTTTGTCCTGCCATCTTATTTCTCTACCTTTTCCCGTTTTGGGTTGTGTTGACTGTTCAGTTCCTTTTTGAAACTTCCCTCCCTGGGCCACAGAGTTGTACTCCTCTAGTTCCCTTTCTGCCTGCCTCTGTCACTGCTTCTCCATTACTTTTGTTTCCTCCTGCCTCCTAATTATGTCCATATTCAGGGGTGTCAAGTTCTTTGCCTTTTCTCTCTTTATACTCACTGCCTCAGAGATTTCATCTACACTCCTGGCTTTACCTTTTTTTTTTTAAATTATAGAAGTAACACACAATTACATGTTCCTATTAAAAAATAATATAGATGCATCTAGAGTAAAAAGTGAAAATGCCCCTTCAACTTCATCCTTAGACATAACCACCATTATCTGATTGGTGTTCTTTCTCCAGGTGTTGAGTCCCAAATCTATAAAGGTAGCTCTAAACTCTAGTTTTCATCAATAGCTGCAATCAGGATACTTTTATTTGGATGCTCCACTATCAGCATATAAAATCAGCTAGCTGAATGACTTTGGGCATGTGGTTGATATGGTGTTTTTTGTTTTTTTGTTTTTTTGTTTTTTTTAAATTCTGTGGTTCTTTCATGTCTTGTATTTATTTCTTTTTGTGTCTCCATAGCATTAAACAGTAGACATTCCTTACATGTTTGGTTGATTCTGTTATTTTGCGGCTCATTAGTACTCCTTCCCGATTTGCTTATATGCATAGACCCAAGGAAACAGAATAACCCTCTGTTAGTACTTTAGGTGAAAAGGTGGGTGGCTGAGCATAGGGCTTAATCATTGGAAACCAGAACACATGAGCAGTTCAGTGGGTAACAGTAAGTATGGGGGCTTGAGGAGGAGAATGGGGTGGTAGATGGGTAGTATATTGAAAACTTTGGACAGTAAATTAAAGCCAGGGTGCTAACATTAAATAAATATATCATGGGTTGTAAAATATAAATATCTTAATCTAAAATATTAGCTACCCAAATCACTGTTCATATGAAAACATTATTTTGGCTCTGAAAAAGATACATGGATAATCTCTGCAGTGTAATGGGTCATTTTGCAAAAGTATGTTCTACTGTATGTGTATTAAATGCAAATTAATTGGAAAGATTGCCAATGAGAGTGTATCATTGCATGTTGTATTAATGAGGCTGTATTGCATAAGCAGTTACACACTGAAAATTGCCAGTCTCTGTAAAAGCTTAATTCCAAAGAAATTTAGGGTAATCATGGACAGGATCTATAGTAGTGGTTCTCAACTGGGGGCAATTTTACCCCCTGGGGAAATTTAGCAATGTCTGGAGACATTTTTGTCACAATTGTGGGGAGGCGTTACTGGCATCTAGTGGGAACAAACCAGGTAAGCTGATAAACATCCTACAATGCACAGGCCAACTCCCTACCACGAAGAATTATCTGACCCAAGATGTCAGTAATGCTGAAGTTGAGGAATCTTCATGAAGGGAATTTTGAGTAGGGCAAGAGACCCATGGAGGTGACCATTGATGCCCCTTTGTATTAATGCTGATGTCCTGTAATTCTTTTTTTTTTTTTTTTTTTTTTTTGAGACGGAGTCATGCTCTGTCGCCCAGGCTGGAGTGCAGTGGCCGGATCTCATCTCACTGCAAGCTCCGCCTCCCGGGTACACACCATTCTCCTGCCTCAGCCTCCCAAGTAGCTGGGACTACAGGCGCCCGCCACTTCGCCCGGCTAGTTTTTTGTATTTTTTAGTAGAGACGGGGTTTCACCGTGTTAGCCAGGATGGTCTCGATCTCCTGACCTCGTGATCCGCCCATCTCGGCCTCCCAAAGTGCTGGGATTACAGGCTTGAGCCACCGCGCCCAGGCGATGTCCTGTAATTCTTAACCTTGCTACCTAGTTGAAAGCTAGAGGTTATGACAATTGTTTGGCTTTTAGTAACAGCATATATATCAGATAGATGGACCCATTTATTTTCTTTTCTAGGTGTTTTGGTTATTTGACTATTAAAGTAACTTATCCCCAGACTTTGTCAATGCTGATTTTTTTTCAAGGGGAACTTACCGCCAGAACGTTTAAAGAGCAACAGACAAAAATGCTGAGACTTGATAAAATTTTATGTTGAGTTATTGCATGTTAATACTTAGTCCTAAATACTGTATGCAAATGTATCTTAAACTGAGATATAGCTCAGGAGTGTAAATGGGTTGGCTAAGGTAATGTAGTGATTTATTCATAGACCCAAGGCCAGAAATCAGATTCCTTGATTCCCAGGCCATTATTCCTTTGATTTGGCTATTGCTTCTGTATAACATCTTTTCTGCTTTGAGTTTCCTGAAGAGCACAATCAAGTATGTCGAAGATTGAATCATCTTAGGTGCTGGACGTTTTGCACATTTATACAAGAATATTCAATATTACCAGTCATCTTAAAAAAGCAACAAAATAACCCAAAATAATGCTGAGTAAAACACAAGAAGTTATGTTACTTTTTGACTTAGTAACATGGATGAAATATTACAGCAAATGGGGACAGAGCTTAAAGGAAGTGGTAGGGTGAAAGGACCATTAGTGTAACACAGCTGGATGGCATTTCTCTAAGCTACCATTTTGAAGAATGTTACTCTTTGGACTGACTCCCAAACTCCATCTGGCTAGCACTTTGGAATTTTAAATGGGTAAAAAATATGATTTTCCATTGCTCCCAGCTGCCCTGCATGGTTTAATAGACAACTATGTAAAAGACAGGGAGTAGAACCAGCATTTGCTTTGCTTTATGAAATTGGGAAATATACTTGGTTTTTTAGCTCAAGTTTTTTCATAAGTAGATGATATGGTAGAGGATTATGGTAGTTAATATTTATTGAATCCTTACAATTTATCAGGTACTAAGCCCTTCCACATATTATATTATTAAACCTCAATATACTTCTATAAGGTAAATACCATTATTACTCCTCTTTTAAAGTTGAGGAACTGAGGCAAAGAGAAATTAAGTAACTAGCTTTCACAGCTAATAAGTAGTTCCTGGTATGAATTGAGATATACTATAAGTATAAAATACACACTAGATTTCAAAGACAGCGTGATAAAAAAATGTAAAATATCTCAACAATGTTCTGTATTGATTACATGTTAAAATGATATTTTGCTTTTTTAAAAATTCTTAGTTTTTGTGGGTACATAGTAACTGTATATATTTATGGGGTACATGAAATGTTTTGATACAGGCATGTAATACATAGTAATCACATCATGGAGAATGGGGTATCTATCCCTTCAAGCATTATTTGTGTTACAAACAATCCAATTATACTCTTTTAGTTCTTTAAAAATGTATAGTTAAATTATTATTGACTATAGTCACCCTGTTGTGCTATCCAATAGTAGGCCTTATTCATTCTAGCTATTTTTGGTACACATTAACCATCCCTACCTTCCCCATAGTCTCCCACTACCCTTCCCATTCTCTGGTAACCACCCTTTTACTCTCTATGTCCATTGAAGTAATATTTTGGATATATTGGGTCAAATAAATTAGAGTGTTAAAGTTAATTTCACCCGTTTCTTTGTGCTTTTCTTAAGGTGGCATCCAGAAAATTTCAGATTACATATGTGGCTCACATTTTCATATTTCTGTTAGACAGCACTGCTCTAGAGAGTTTCATCTAGCTCCTGGAGGTGGGTGATATCTCATCCTTATATCAGGTACATGAGACTAAAAGCTAAAGAAGCCAAAAAATTGGATACATTGGATTAAAGTTTGCTGTTGTAGCCATTAAGTCTCTAAGGTGACATTAGGCCTATTCTCTAATGTTTGCATTATTAAGGGGTAAGGAACAAGGAAGCTGTTAAACTTAGGTACATTGTAGGGTTTTAGTCCCATAAACATCTATTGAATAACTGTGTAAGGCATTGTGTTGATACTGTGGCTCATATAAAAATCAGTGACTTAGACTTTGCCATCAGTATACACGCGACTGTTCATAAAATCATATATAATAGAGTGGTAGAAACAAAGGGCTTAGAATCTTAAGAGAACAAGAGGTTATTTGCAGCTAGCATGAGGGTGGAAGGTTTAGGAAGGAGGTGACATTTGAGCTGGTTGGAGAAAGATGGATAGGATTTGAGTAGAGGTCCCCTGTATGCTCAAAGGAACATGCAGAACTGGGTGACAGGTCACTGAACTGACATGCTTTTCTCTTCACAAAACGGAAGCTCTGTACAGCACAACATGGAGAGAGGTCAGAGACCTTGACATGTAGATTTTTTAAGGGCCCATTTGTGTTGATATGCCTTTCTCATCAGACCTCTGTCTTGCATATACATAGAAACTTCCAATCATAGAATACACTGCTTATCTAAGTCTTTTGGTTTCTGACATCCTGGATCAGCCAGGCAGCAAGTGATGAAACACATGGCTCATGCCTGTGCATATGTTTCTAGTTATGCATAGTTGAATGGGCAGGCAGATAAATTGTTTTTAAACTGTAGTGGAAGTGGCCCCATCTTGAAATTTAGATATAACTTGAATTTCTGTTGTTGAATCTCTTGGGCAAATAATTGTAGCTCCTACCATGGGGAAGAATAAAGAAAGGGGCAGAAAGAGGCTGGGAATGTTACTCTAACAGAAGTATCTCTACCTTAAAGTGGGAAAAGTGGGAAAAAAAATACTCTCCTCACTCCACCAATACCACTATGTTCAAGTCTGGCCTTCCCTTCCAGCTACCGATTGTAGCTGGATTGGTTTGGTTTTGTTTGGAGGTCATTTGGCATTACAAAAAAATTGGGAAATAAAAGACTATTTTTTCAAGATAAAACCTGGAAAGAAAAGAACCTATACCCTTAAGTAGGAAGAACTCTCCAGAGTATATTTGCAGATGGGTTGACTTTGTCTTCCAGGTGGGTTTTTTTTTCAGTTGTTTGTTTTATGCTAATAGAGTTTTGCCCCATTAACATAGAATATGCTTCAGTGACTCCTTCCTGCTCTCCAGAGGACACCCGCACAGTTAATTGGCTTTTCCTTTTATAGAATTCTAAAATGTTGAATCTACAAATGGATACTCTTATAGAATGTTGCAGTAGCTGAGTCCCTTAGTTAAAAAATGGTAATGTAGTTCTTCTCTTTAAAAAATTAAAAATAAATGTAATATGTTATTGTAATATGTATTTAACCAGTTTTAAAAATTAGAAAATATAAATAGGAAACAAAAAATTTTAACATCCCAGATTTAAAAAGAGAGAGAACCATTGTTAACACCCATGCATATAGACTTCTAGATGTGTGTGTGTAACTTTTTTTTTTTTTTTTTTTTTGAGACGGAGTTTCGCTCTTGCCCAGGCTGGAGTGCAATGGCACGATCTTGGCTCACCACAACCTCCACCTCCTGGGTTCAAGTGATTCTCCTGCCTCAGCCTCCCGAGTAGCTGGGATTACAGGCATGCACCACCACGCCCAGCTAATTTTGCATTTTTAGTAGAGACAAGGTTTCTCCATGTTGGTCAGGCTGGTCTTGAACTCCCAGATCACCTCAGGTGATCAGCCTGCCTCGGCCTCCCAAAGTGCTGGGATTGCAGGCGTGAACCACCGTGCTCGGCCGTGTGTGTGTCACTTTAATAAAAAATGGATCACATCATTTTGTAAAGTATCTTTTTCATCTTTGCATTGTAGATATGTTTCTATATTGTCACCTCTTCATCTACAATAACTTTTTTGTGTTTTTGTTTTGTTTTGTTTTGTTTGAGACAAGGTCTCACTCTGTCGCCCAGGCTGGAGTGTAGTGGTGCGATCACAGCTCATTGCAGTCTTGACCACCTGGGCTTAGGCCGTCCTCCTACCTCAGACTCCCAAGTAGCTGAGACCATAGGTGCAGGCCACCGTCAGCTAATTTTTTAATTATTTGTAGATATGGTTTCTCACTATGTTGCCCAGGTTGGTCTTGAACTCCTGAACTTAAGCCATCTTTCCGCCTCGGCCTCTGAAAGCATCAGCGTTATAGGTGTGAGCCACTGCGCCCAGCCTACAGTAACACTTGACTACTCCATTTTATTGATGTACCACGAGTTATTTAATCCACTGTTATTGGATATTTAAGTTGTTTCCATTGTTCCCTATCATTACCTGTGCTACAGTGAATGTCCTCATACTTAAATCTTTCTGTATATACTTAATGTTTCTTTAGTATAAATTCTAAAAATGTAGAATTGGATAGGTAGGAGGGTAAAGACTGATCAATGTATACTGTCCCCAGTAGTCAACTGAACTCTTGCCAATCCTGTGTATTCTCGTTTGGAAAATGCTTGTCAATTTGGTAAGTCAAAAAGGGCTTTTTGTTGTAGTGTATTCCTTTATGACGATGTTGGACTTTCTTCATATACTTATATTATTGACAGTTCTTTATTGGCAGTCACTTTTTAATTTATTTATAAGTTATTTTTAAGGATAGTGACTCTCATAATGTTGCACAGGTTTCTTCTCAGTTTTGATATTTGTTTTTTAATTGATTTATTTTTAATGTCCATGAGTGTTCCACTTTTATATAGTCAAATGTATCAGCCTTTTCCTCTGTGGTTTGTAGTTTACACATATCTCACCACAGAGCAAGGAATTCTAAGGGCCAAGGAGATGTGCCTACCCAGAACTCCTGCCTGTTTCTTCTAGACCAAGCTTGTGCAACCCGCAGCCTGTGGGCCACATGCAGCCCAGTACAGCTTTGAATGTGGCCCAACACAAATTCATTAACTTTCTTGAAACATTATGAGATATTAATTTTTTTTTTTTTTTTTTTTTTGCTCATCAGCTATCACTAGTGTATGTTATGTCTGGCCCAAGACAATTCTTGTGGCTGAGGGAAGCCAAAAGATTGGACACCCCTGTTCTAGACCATATTCTAGGTACTTGGAAGCTGAGGAATCTCTGTTCAATGTGCTTCCAGGGCTTGTGAGGGCTTCTGCCCTGGATCTGTCCTCTCAAGGAGAGACTGTGCCATACATGTGAGCTCTTCTAGGTCTAAGGGGGTGCTTGTGTGGTGGGAGAAATGTATGAATGGAGCTTGGCTATGTGGACTGAGTGGTCTACACGCAGGTGGCCAAGGCTCCTAGCTGTGTAGGAAGGAGTGGGGTAGTGGAGAGAAGGAAGGAGAATTAAGAGCCTATATTTGTGTTTTTGCCCCTGGCCTTGTAAATATTAGGGATGGACCTATTTCTCATAGCAACAGTTATAATTTTAGTTACAGTTAAAGATTGGATCTTTGTGGCATTTCCTTTGGGATAAGATGAGATCAAAAAACTAACTTTTCCCCCAAATGCCACCCCTCTTCTTTTGTAGATGGGGAAACTGAGCCTTAGGCTGTAATTGGTCCAGAGTCACTGGGCTGGTTAGTGGCAGAGCTGTTTCTTATGACTGATAGACTAGTGCTCATTTTTTTTTAAAGGAAGGTAGACCTGGGTTTAACTCTGGGATCTGTTACTAACTTGCCTTTCATGTGTTAACACAGGACAGGTCACTTAACCTCTCAGAGTCTCTAATTAAGTAAATAAGAGAATCCTACCCACCACCCATCCCTGTGCTACCACCATTCCATCCAACTAGCTGCATTTTCCAGGTTATGCCCCTTGTAGGCAGTGTCGACCTTAGCCTTGTGCCTCGTCTTGTGGACTGACTGTTGCCTCTGTTTCTAAAACAGTCAAAGCTCTATGGCCCTTAGTTGAAACCTGTACCCCTTAAGCTCCAACCAGAACCCTGAGGATGGGAATACACATATTTGTAGACACCCAACAAAGTATTTGTGTTTTACAGAGTTGGCATTTTTTTTTTTTTTTACAGCTTCCGATTAGCTGTTTAGATAGTCACCCCTCAGCCCATGACTCCCCCATGAGGTACCATAAGCATAGCCACTGTTAAAAGTCTGAGATAATTTGACTGCTTTTGAATATTCATTGTTTATTATAATGACTTTAATGTGTTTTCCACTGTTCAATTTATTGTTCAAACATTCATCTAGATTTGACTCAGTATCTTACATTCTGTCTTTACTTTTAATGATGTATACTCCAAAGACAGTTCAACCTAACAACTATTAAACTGACTTTCAACATGGCAGGTTTCTTTCTTTTTTCAATATTTAATGAAGGAAAACCCTACTGCTCTATTTCCCCAGAGGTAGAAATCTCAATTTATGTTGTTTGAACTGGGAGAACTTGTTAATTAAAACTGTCAAACTGTAGTGAATTTTGCTATTTTAATATATGTTGCATCAGTTGATGGGGGCAGGGGTTGGAATAGTAAATAGTACACAGATACTTTTGTGATTTGGTTATGACGAGATTGATCTTGTAATGGATCTTCAAATTGACAAATTCTGGGAAAGCCAAAAACCAATCCCAATGTGTATAGAACTGTACCACTATTCCAAAGGTCTGTCTTAATTCTTTGAGCCTGATGCTCTTGCCTTCACTCTGCTTTAGGACCAATCTGCTTTAGGACATTAGAACTAATATCAGCCTTAGACTGGAGCCATGCCACTTCCAGAAGGGTTCAACACTGGGTTTTGAATCCATACAGGCCGAATCTTCCAAGATTCCTAAAATCCTATTGTCTTACCTTTGATCTAGTGCAGCCTCTGACTAAGGCTGGCATGCCACTCACCCTGCAGTGGCCTTGGCAGGTGATTGTTCCAGCTACCCCACAAGTAGTGACTCTGGAGTGGGTCTGCTTGGATTTGAATTCTAGCTCTGACACTTGACCAGCTGTGGTTATAGCCACATTTTACTCCTCTGTGCTTTAGTTTTCTCATCTGTAAAATGGGGACAATAGTATCTGCCTCACAGGACTGTTGGGATGATTAAATCAGCTAATAAATGTATAGTACTAATGTCTACTAGCCTATTGTTGGTTTTGCTGTTGTTATTCCGTTGTCATGGAGATCAAAATGCTTGAAAATCCTTCCTTATATTGAGCTGAAACCTGTCTCTTATCTCTAACCACTGTGACTGCACAGAAGAAGGTATAACCCTTTCCCCACTTGCTAGCCTTTCAGATACGAGACAGGTAAGGACATATGTATGAAAGCACATTGTAAGCGGTAAAGTGATATGTTACGTACAACAAGGTATTTAATATTATCATTATATTGTAGCCTACATTATAATTATTATCTAAATTGTCCTTTCTATCTGCCACGTCTTATCTTTTTTAAACTGCATACCTTCCATTCCTTCTAGTGTTCTTTATATGACACGATTTCCAGATATTTAACCGTCTTAGTTGCCTTATTTGGGATACACTCAAGTTCATTCATGTCTTCATTAAAATGTGGCCCTCAGGAATTGACTTGGTCCTGTATAGGCAATTGAGCTAGTACAGAGCACAACAATAGTATAATGTTTACCTCTCCTCTCTCTTAAAAAATACATACCTTGTGGCCAGGCGCAGTGGCTCATGCCTGTAATCCCAGCACTTTGGGAGGCCGAGACGGGTGAATCACTTGAGGTCAGGAGTTCGAGACTAGCCTGGCTAACATGGCAAAACCCTGTCTCTACTAAAAATACAAAAAATTAGCTGGGCATGGTGGCATGCGCCTGTAATCCCAGCTACTCAGGAGGCTGAGGTATGAGAATTACTTGAACCCTGGAGGTGGAGGCTGCAGTGAGCCAAGATCGCACCACTGCACTCCAGCCTGGGTGACAGAGTGAGACTCTATCTCTATAAAAGAAAAAAAAATACATACCTTGTTAATAAAGTGGAATATTCCGCCAGTTTGAGGGAATATTATCATTCTGTTGACTGAAGAGCTTTTTAGATGAAGTCCCATTAAACCCTTTTAACCATTTTAAAACTTGCATCCACTGATTTTTTCACTACATAATTTTTGAGTTTTCTTTGTGCCAGGCACTGTGTTGCATGCTGCAGGTATGATGGTGAGTTCTACCTTTATCTCCATTACCTTTCAGTTCCTAGCCTCGCCTGTTGGTATTTTTGGATTCTAGTTCTATTTGAAACAGATTAGCTGTGTCTCCATGTTTTATATCATTCATGAATTTTATGATCATGCTTCCACTGTCTTTTCTAACTTGGTGGTATTTCAGTAATGCCAAGTATAGAGCCCTGAAGCATGCAAGTTGATCTTTTGTGAGGTTGACGTTGATCCATTAATTGGTATTCTTTAAAAACGCTTTTTATTTAAACACAGTAATTGATTCAGATAATTAGGGTTACTGCAAACAAATGTACAGGGAAGTCTCATGTACCCTTCCTCCAGATTCCTCCAGTGATAGCATGTTACAAACTATAGTACGATATTGAAACCAAGAAACTGACATTGATACAATCCACGGGGCTGGGCTTATTGATAGAGAGGTGGAGAGGGAGAGAGAAAGCGAATGGGGGGAGGGAGGGAGAGAGAAAGAAATGAGAGAGGCTCCATGCAACTTTATCACATGTAGCTATGTGTAACCATCCCCACTACGATCAAGAGACTTTACTATCACTACAAGATTTCCTTTTGCTATCCCTTTATATAGCCACATGCCTTCCTCCTCCTCATCCCTAATCCCTGGCAAACACTAATCTGTTTTCCATCTCTACAATTATATTATTTCACAAATGTCACATAAATGGAATTGTGCAGTATATATCCTTTTGAGATTAGTTTTTTTCTCTCAGCATAATTTATTTGAGATTTATCCCAGTTGTTGCATTTAGCAATAGTTTGTTCTGGTGGCATTCTTGTTGAGTAAGGTTATTTGATCAATCATAAATCATCCTCCTTGTTCAGGACAGGACATACCTGTCTCATATGAACATATTCTGTAGGGAAAAAATGTCTTCAATGACTTACTGAAACTCAAAAACACTTCGTTCCATTACCTCAATCTATGATTCTCATGACCTGATCATTGTTCATAACCATCTGTTTACTAGTTCATTATAAACTGATTTTTTTCCCATCAAGATGAGCAGTCTTTGTTTTCTGAGCCATTTCAGAAATGCCCCAGCTTTTTAGTTTTACAAGTAACAGCCCAATTTTTCTAGTCTGCTATGATTTTTTTCAGAGATTACCAGCAATGGCCTCTCAATCAGGAAAGTAGGTTATCTCAGTACTATAAGATATACTTTATCTGGGCCCACAGGTCCAAGTTCATTTGAAACTGCTTGCTACTCTCATTATCTCTGCATCAGATGGGCTGTGATGAACTCTTATTCACATTCTGCTATTGTTTCCAGTTTGAAAAATTATTCTTATCATTTAAGATGAAATAGAAATAGGAACTGAGTCATTCTACTTGCTTGCTCACTTGCTCTCTCTGTCACCTGTTCACATATATCTTCTACTTAGGGTAGATGATCTTAGTTTGAAAAATCTGCACCTGCTATAGCTACATTAGTTCCTGTAGCGTAAAAGCATGTTTTCTGGGTAGCTTATGTTGTGTTCTTTAGTCACTTCTCCTTTTTTTTCCTTCAAGATCATGGGGAATTGATACTATTATGAGACCTATCCTCCCAAATATTTTATTCCTCTTACACATTAGTCCACTTAAGGGTCACTGCGGTCTCTTGTAGAAATTCTCATTCTCAGTATCTGGGGAATACCTTCATTCCCTATTGTTTTTGTTTGTTTGTTTGTGGTCATTACCCAACAATACTTAAAATGACATGGCCATATTTCCGAAAGTTTCTTTCACTTCTACTTTTACCAATCAGTTCTTCTTTCTTGGTCAAACTTAGTTACAAAGTTTGTAGTTCCTCTCATTGCTTCCTCAGCATCCGAAAGGATGGAATTTTCCTTTTATAAATGCAACACAGACCTTCCCCTTTCATAAGCATGGTATTTCCTGGCTGACATTCCCTTCTCAGATCTCCTGCGCCCTCCCAGAACTCTTGTTCCTTGGTCAAGCATGTCTGTATATTTGCAGCCATTTTTTTTCCAGAACTCTTTCCCTTGATGACACTGTTTTCTCCACAACCATCTTAAGTGGAGCCTGTTCATTTGCTGATAATTCCTCAATCTTAAGCTAGCTTCTGTGCCAGAATGTTGTTCAACGACTTTCCTTTTCCCTTATTCTTTGACATGCATGCTATCAGTTATTATGCCTATTCTTTTCATTGGCACAGACCTATCTTTAGGTTACTTGCTCTCATTCTATGAGGCCTCTGGAACCTAGCTTAGTCTTCTATGCTCCTCTGACTCCTTGTATCATCCCAGACCATGCCAGTGGCCTCCTTGATGCATCATCAGATGTCCCAGCATGATATTTCCTTGACCTATGATAATATGACCTCCATTTTCACTCTGCTTCAGCAACCTCTTCATATGGGCACACTTATTAATCATGTCACCATCTGGAACTGTTCTACTTCTGATACTTAAACTCTGAAATTCAGGTTTTTGACTAAAACCTCTAGCCTTTCACATCTCCTATTCCCTGACTCTCACAGAACCTCTTTGACATCATCAGTGCTTCTAGTTCCTTCCCCTTTCTCCCAGGAAGTCTTCCAGCCTTCTCCTGCTTGTATGTTCTTTCCCACCCAGCAAGCATTTCCCACCCCCACTTGACCCTGCCAACCATTTGATATTAATTCCCACAGTATCCTCAATTCCCTCATGTCCTTCTTGTTCCACTGCACCTGCCCTGCCAATCTCCAAACCTAGATAGACTTCAGCATCTGTTTTTTTCTGTTCTGTTCCCAGGCTGCTGAGTAAGTACTAGGGAAAATTGCCTCACCATGCTGATTATATCCATGACCAAACTGTGATTTCTAACCACAGCTGGATCCTCAACGGCTGTTCACTAATCCTTTTTTACACATTCCTGGTTGTTTTATTTTCCAATTTCCCACAGCAACTGTTCCATTTTCTTACCACACCCCTCAGGCCTCCTAACTTAGTCCTCTCTATCCCCAGCTTCCTCTCAGCAGGTAATCTAGTTATATAGATTACCTGCTGAGGGAAACTGGAGAAAAGAGAGAGCCCATTGGTCATAAACTTTCTCTTTCTCATCCAAACATTTATTTCCATGGGTACTTTCACCTTTATTCTTTTAATATCATCTTTTCCAAAGCTAACCTCATTTTCCTTTTTACCTATCCCCTGATGCATCTTTTAAGATATTCTGTTCCATTAATCATCTCCGTTCTCTGTCTCGTATCTTTAGTGTTTTTCTCAAAGAGCTTTTACTTCTGCCTGCAGACATGTCCAAGAATCCCTCTTTCATTTCCTCCCCCAAAATCTTCTTTTTAATCCTACAGTCCCCATAGGCTAATGGGATATCTTTTTCTCATACTTTATTTCAAAGTATGTTAAAAGAGCCATCTATACTTCCTTATCTTTCAGTCTTCAGCTCATGAAATCTGGCTTCTGTACCCTTCCCTCTACTAAAACCTGACCTCTCACAGGTCAGCATGACTTCCAAATTCAGATTAGGTGGGATTATGTGTCCCAAGACACACAAAACAGAGGAGGGAAAACATGTGTGTCCACGCACACCAGGTTGCCCATGCCTGTTTAGATGAGAAAAGAAGTATGAAGCAGGAGGAACAGAATTCGATACTGCATCTTTCTTCTATTCCAGGGTAGTTCGTAGTGTGATCCAGTAACACATTACTTCTTTCTCTTCGCTTTTATTATTGACAAATGTTTTTACCTTCTGGTTTGTTAAATTCCATAAGGAAGTGCTACCTTTTTATTACAGATGATGATGATGATGATGATAATGGCCACCTACTGTGTGACATACACTATGATAGATATTTAAATGCATTCTAAACTTCAATCTTCATTAACAGCTTAGTGAAGTAAGTATTCTAATACCCAATTGATCCATGAGTCACTTAAGGTTCAGAGAGGGCAAATATCTTGACCAAGATCACATGACAAGTAAGAGGCAACACAGAGAGTTGAACCCTGGTCGGCCTGGCTTGAAAGCACCTCCCTTAACCATTACACTATTGCCTTCTATAATCGAGTGCCAGATGCCATCTCACCAGCTCTTGATGATCATAACTGTGAGATTATTTTTGCTTTTTGCTGTTTCAAGCATCCTAATAACTTTGTTACCAGTCCTATTAAATCAGTATGTAGACTTCTCTAGCCCTAGGTATGATTTCTGGCTTTTTTGCCTTGTTTTCTCTTGAGAAGCAGTGAATATCCTTTCCAGTATGGTTTTTCTTTGTCACAGTTGGTGGTATTTTTTCCTTCTCTTAACATTTCCCTTTCAGTCCATATTTATCATGTTAGTGAATCTACAGCGAAATCATTTCTTCCTGCTCTTTGTGAAATTTCCTCCATTTAGTCTGGCCAGAATAATGGCCAGAAGTCCATTATTCTGAGATCTTAAGTGATTCTCCAGAAAAACTACATCCTATTCTTTGACATCATCTAAGTAGCAAGATATTCATTTCCCATATCTTCTCTCCTAGTGAAAAGTCATGACCTTCAACAGGAAGAAGCAGTGAAAAGCTTCCGTGTGTCCTTTAAGTCTTCAGTTTTCTACCTAAGCTTTCAAAGTCAGTAGAGATACAGAACAGGTCCTTCTTGGTTATATAATTTTTCCCAGATCTAAACATTTGCATGAATAAAAATAAAGTAAAAGATACATAACATCCATGTCTATTTTATTGAAAGAGTCAAAAAGGTACATGACATAAGGATCCAACTGGGACTGAAAAATAAAAAGGCAGCTTCTGCTGTTAATGGGGCTGAGACAATTGCAAGGTTAACAGGAAACACCGTTTCTCCCAATGTCATGCAGCAGCTGGAAAATGCCATGAAGACACCCTCTTTCAATGGCTACTGCTTTCTTATCAATGATGCTTCAAGACCCACTTGGCTCTTCCCATGTATTACTGGAGATTCCCAATTGCTGAGCTGCAATTGCCCATAACAGCAGCGAATCCCTACTTTATTCCTGCTTCTCCTGTTCCTGCCTCATAAATCATAACCAGTCCAGAGCTGATCCCTGCTTTTCTTAGGCCTTCCTCAGAATCTTTCACCAGGAACCTATAAGAAGCTTTTTCCTCCCTCTTGTTGAGCACATTCCATGATTCCTCTGGAGTATTGTCCTTATGAAAGAGTGAACAGATCAGACTCTGTCAGACTACGGGCTTGTCCTTGGTGGTCTTTAGTTGATTAGGCTTTAAATGTCATTCTCACCTTGAGCTTCCCCCAAATGAAAATTTGACCTATTTAATTTCAAGTCTGGCCCAGTCCTGTATTTTCTGCCATGACAATGAAAGCCCCCACCCTCTTCTTGGCCCAGTCCAGGTATAGTGCTAATAACAGACTGATCTGGTGCCATCTTAAGCCTAGGGGCTGTAGCATGAGCTAACAATCCAATATTAGAATGATAATAGGGAATTGACATACCTGGGTCAGTCCTATACATGGTGGTAAAAGGGGTACAGACTTAATGAGCAGCCAGTGACTCCAGAAGGAGCTGAGAGGTGAAGGAAGTGAGAGACATAAATTGACCTGAAACATATTTTTAAGGAAGTGTTTGAATTGAGGTAGGGTAGAGAGGTAAGAACAAGTGACTCTGGGCAGATTAGGATGACTTGTGTAAAAGGATAGGTGCAAGAATGAACAAGTCATGTTAAAACAGCCCTTCCTTTGAGACTGGAGAGGCGAAGAGCAAGACATATTACATTTATTCATCTCTCTTTTTTGGGAAGTATGTGGTTTAAGGGCCAAGGAGAAGCTGATTAGGATTTCAGAAGATACTCTTAAAACAGGTGGCTGTCATAGTAATGGAAAACTAGTCTAGAAAAGAGGAGGGACAGATATATCGAGCAGTATGTGGGACAGAGTGGTAACCATATGTAACTGATAGCATGCTCTGTGCTGAAAAGCCCCAATCCATATATGTGTACATATGTGTACATAAACCAGACAGCTTCTTTTGAAGGTACTTTACTTGTTATCTGGAGAGAAGATGTTTTTAACTTCTCACCTTGACCACTCAGAGCAAGAAGATATTTCCTGTTTCTTAATTCTGGCCTTACATTTGAAAAAAGGGAATTTGATTTCCATCCTTAGAAGGCCATCTCAGGACAAATATTACAAATCAGTATTCCCTGCAAAAGAGGGACGACCAGTGAATTCCATGTCAGAGTTATTCCGAAGACCTGTGCTGTTTTCTACTGAGGCCGTTTAGGATATAGTAAGTATATGTTCTTCCTGTTTGTGGACCAGGTTTAAGTCTGTCTTTTTTTTCTTGTTATCACTAAGAAGAGCTAAGGAATGCCTGCATTGCATCATCATTTCGACAGAAACCAAAACTTTAATTCTGCTGCTTTTGAAGTAAACTAGCACCTTTCTTATCTTGGGCAAATTCACTGAAACTTGTTAACCAGTTAGGTGGTAACTGTCCTCTTTATTCCCTATTTGGAGGTAATGCATGTTGCATTTTTAACTCTGACTATATAAATAACAATATAAAGTATGGTACAGTTGCTTTGGCCTGGAAGGATGTTTGTCCAGCAACCATTTATTGAGCACCAACAATGTGCCAGAAAATGTCAAACAATGTTGAGAAAAATAGAGCTGCTTTCGTTCAAATCAAAGCAGTAAACTACTTCTAAGATATGTTCTTCAGAAATAGTTTCACAGAAATAGTTTCTGTGAGAAATACTCCTCCTCACAGGAGGAGTAGGTAAGAGATTACTTTTTGTAAAGAAACTTCATGAATTCTATCCAATTGTAAGTAAAGTCACTGCATGTTAGTGAAAAGTGTAGCTTGAAATAGATTTTTTCAGTTACAGCTGTAATGAACAAGTAGCAATTTAATTATTTATATTTTACTTAAATAGGATGAACTGTGTGCCAGGCTTTATTCTAAGCAGCTTACAAATATTAACTCATAAATCCTCACAACCACTTTATGAGGCGGATACTGTTTTCACTCCATTGTATAGATGAAGAAACTGAGTCACACAGAGATTTAGTGTCTTGCCCAGGGTTATGTGGCTATTAACTTGTGATGTTAGGATTTGAATGCAGTCTATTTCCACAGTCTGTGCGATCTATACTAAGCTGCAAATAGGTTCTTACTGAGTGGCCCATAAGGTTAATTAAGTGGATTTATCATGTCCCCTGAAGTCTTGTTTATGCTATTAATCTGTTTATCAAACTCATCCCGATATAAAGATCTTTTTCTACCCAGATCTAATCAAGATTATGGCAAATTCTGAATTGTATTTATTTTTAACTTAAAAAAAAATATTATTTTAAGCTAAGTTTTCAGAGCACTTACTGTGTACCCAGGCACTTGTCTCCGAGGCTCATTCTTTCTGCCATTACACTGTTCAGTTCCACAAGCCCTCTCTTTTCCATTCCTCCTTCAGCAGCAGACTCCCACAGACCGCACATAGGATACCTTTATTCTGCCTCAATTTGTTAGTGACCAAGTCTCCAAAGTTCAGGGGAAAACCTTTCTTGAACTATATCAATATGTACCATGACTCAAAATTGTGTCATGTACAACAAAATATATGTACTCTCTAGGGCACTCAGCAGGATTGAAATAAGTCAGTCAGCAGTTTTGTGTAGCTCATTCCATTTGGAAGGTGAACAGATGGGGTCACTTCAGCTTACTCCTCTTCAGCTTAAAATCAGGAGCATCAGAGTAACAAAGGGGCCGAAGGTGGATCTGATGATTTGTGAGATTCTGTTCCACCTTGAGAACATGTGATTTTTATCAATTTTTTTCAGCTTTATTGAGATATAATGATATACAGTATACCAAGATATCTTTATGTAGGTTGTACTCCATTTATCTCAGCAATATTTTGTAGTTTTCAATGTACATACAGGTCTTGCATATCTTCTGTGAGATTTATCCCTAAGTATTTCATGGTTCTGATGCTATTTAAAATGGTGTTCTTTATTTCAATTTTTGATTGTTGCTAGTATATAGAAATAGAATTTATTTTTTACATTAACGTTATATTTTGCAACATGCTAAACTCACTTACCAATTTTAGTAATGGTTTTTGTAGGTTCAATACATGGATGATCATGTCTCCTCTTAATATGGGTTTTAGGTGCTCCTTTCCAATCTGGATGCTTTTATTTCTTTGTCTTGCCTAATTGCACTGGCTAGAACCTCTGATACAATGTTGAAAAGAAGTGGTGAGAACCTTGCCTTGTTCCTGATTTAGAGGGAAAGCATCCAGTCTTTCATCTTCAAGAATGATATTTGCTGAAGGTGTTCTTTTTGTAGTTGCCCTTTATCTGCTGGAGGAAGTTCCCTTCAATTCCTAGTTTACTGAGAGGTATTTTAAAATTAGAAACAAATGTTAGATTTTCTCAAATGTTTTTTCTGTACCTGTTGTGGTGATCATATGGTTTAATAGTCTTTTAATATGGCAAATTACATTGGTTTTCAAATGTTAAATCAATCTTGCCTTCCTGAGATGAACCCCATTGGGTCTTGATTATTGGCTTTATATATTGTTGGATTTGCTAAAACTCTGTTAGGAATGTTTACATGTATGTTTATTAGTGATATTGGACTTCAGTTATCTTTTCTCAAGACATCTTTGCTTGGTTTTGGTATCCAAGTAATATTGGTCTCATAGAATGGGTGGAGAACAACTCTATCCCTAGAACTAGTATTATTTCTTCCTTCAATGTTTGGTAGAATTCTAGTGAAGCCATCTGGACTTGGAGTTTTGTTTAGGGGAATGTTTTTAACTACAAATTCAATTTTTAAATAGGTGTTGTATATTCAAGATATCTACTTCTTTCCTTCAGTCTACTTTGGTAGTTTGTGTGTTTCACATAATTTGTCCATTTCGTCTACGTTTTAAAATTTGTGATAAAATTCTTCACAGTATTTTCTTACATGTTTAAAATTTGTAGAATCTGTAGAGATGTCCCCTCTCATTCCTGATAGTGATAACTTGTGTTGTCTCTCTTTTTAGTCTGTTCTGTCTGGTTAGGGGTTGATAAATTTTATGGATCTTCTCAAAGAACTAGCTACGTATTTCCTTGATTTTTCTCTTATTTTTATGTTTCCTTTTTAAATATTTTCTCTCTCACTGATTTTAATATCTCTGATCTTTAATATTTTATATCTTTTGTTACTTTGGGTTTCTTTTGCTTTTCGTCTCTTAAGTTTCTTCAGGTGCAAGCTGAGGCATTGATTTGAAACCTTTATTTCTTTTTTCTTTCTTTCTTTGTTTTTTTGAGACAGAGTCTTGCTCTGTTGCCCAGGTTGGAGTGCAGTGGCATGATCTCAGCTTACTGCAACCTCCGCCTCCCGGGTTCAAGCAATTCTCGTGCTTCAGCCTCCCGAGTGGCTGGGATTACAGGCGCATGCCACCACGTCCAACTAATTTTTGTACTTTTAGTAGAGACAGGGTTTTGCCATATTGGCCAGGCTGGCTCAGACTCCTGACCTCAGGTGATCCGCCTGCCTCAGCCTCCCGAAGTGCTAGGATTACAGGCATGAGCTCCTGCACCTGGCCTGAGACCTTTCTTCTTTTCTTTTCCTTTCTTTTTTTTTTTTTTTTTTTTGACTGTGGTAAAATTTATTTCTTTCTCCCAATATAATCCTCATTCACCATTAGGTCATATTTTTAATAGTTGTTTTGTTAGTAGCTAGTTTGTTCAAATATAGACTCCCTTTTTTAGATACAGGAACTTCAATTTTTTCTGTTTGCGAGATTTTTTTTTATTATACTTTAAGTTCTAGGGTACATGTGCATAATGTGCAGGTTTGTTACATATGTACACTTGTGCCATGTTGGTGTGCTGCACCCATCAACTCGTCAGCACCCATCAGCTCATCATTTACATCAGGTATAACTCCCAGTGCAGTCCCTCCCCTCTCCCCCCTCCCCATAATAGGCCCCGATGTGTGATGTTCCCCTTCCCGAGTCCAAGTGATCTCATTGTTCAGTTCCCACCTATGAGTGAGAACATGCGGTGTTTGGTTTTCTGTTCTTGCGATAGTTTGCTGAGAATGATGGTTTCCAGCTGCATCCATGTCCCTACAAAGGACACAAACTCATCCTTTTTTATGGCTGCATAGTATTCCTTGGTGTATATGTGCCACATTTTCTTAATCCAGTCTGTCACTGATGGACATTTGGGTTGATTCCAAGTCTTTGCTATTGTGAATAGTGCCGCAATGAACATCCGTGTGCATGTGTCTTTATAGCAGCATAATTTATAATCCTTTGGGTATATACCCAGTAATGGGATGGCTGGGTCATATGGTACATCTAGTTCTAGATCCTTGAGGAATCGCCATACTGTTTTCCATAATGGTTGAACTAGTTTACAATCCCACCAACAGTGTAAAAGTGTTCCTATTTCTCCACATCCTCTCCAGCACCTGTTGTTTCCTGACTTTTTAATGATCGCCATTCTAACTGGTGTGAGATGGTATCTCATTGTGGTTTTGATTTGCATTTCTCTGATGGCCAGTGATGATGAGCATTTTTTCATGTGTCTGTTGGCTGTATGAATGTCTTCTTTTGAGAAATGTCTGTTCATATCCTTTGCCCACTTTTTGATGGGGTTGTTTGTTTTTTTCTTGTAAATTTGTTTGAGTTCTTTGTAGGTTCTGGATATTAGCCCTTTGTCAGATGAGTAGATTGCAAAAATTTTCTCCTATTCTGTAGGTTGCCTGTTCACTCTGATGGTAGTTTCTTTTGCTGTGCAGAAGCTCTTTAGTTTAATGAGATCCCATTTGTCAATTTTGGCTTTTGTTGCCGTTGCTTTTGGTGTTTTAGACATGAAGTCCTTGCCCATGCCTATGTTCTGAATGGTATTACCTAGGTTTTCTTCTAGGGTTTTTATGGTATTAGGTCTAACATTTAAGTCTCTAATCCATCTTGAATTAATTTTCGTATAAGGAGTAAGAAAAGGATCCAGTTTCAGCTTTCTACTTATGGTTAGCCAATTTTCCCAGCACCATTTATTAAATAGGGAATCCTTTCCCCAGTTCTTGTTTTTGTCAGGTTTGTCGAAGATCAGATGGCTGTAGATGTGTGGTATTATTTCTGAGGGCTCTGTTCTGTTCCATTGGTCTAGATCTCTGTTTTGGTACCAGTACCATGCTGTTTTGGTTACTGTAGCCTTGGAGTATAGTTTGAAGTCCGGTAGCGTGATGCCTCCAGCTTTGTTCTTTTGACTTAGGATTGTCTTGGCAATGCGGGCTCTTTTTTGGTTCCATGTGAACTTTAAAGCAGTTTTTTCCAATTCTGTGAAGAAAGTCATTGGTAGCTTGATGGGGATGGCATTGAATCTATAAATTACCTTGGGCAGTATGGCCATTTTCAGGATATTGATTCTTCCTATCCATGAGCATGGAGTGTTCTTCCATTTGTTTGTGTCCTCCTTTATTTCACTGAGCAGTGGTTTGTAGTTCTCCTTGAAGAGGTCCTTTACATCCCTTGTAAGTTGGATTCCTAGGTATTTTATTCTCTTTGAAGCAATTGTGAATGGAAGTTCATTCATGATTTGGCTCTCTGTTTGTCTGTTACTGGTGTAAGAATGCTTGTGATTTTTGCACATTAATTTTGTATCCTGAGACTTTGCTGAAGTTGCTTATCAGCTTAAAGAGATTTTGGGCTGAGATGATGGGGTTTTCTAAATATACAATCATGTCATCTGCAAACAGGGACAATTTGACTTCTTCTTTTCCTAACTGAATACCCTTGATTTCTTTCTCTTTCCTGATTGCCCTAGCCAGAACTTCCAACACTGTGTTGAATAGGAGTGGTGAGAGAGGGCATCCCTGTCTTGTGCCAGTTTTCAAAGGGAATGCTTCCTGCTTAAGCAGCATCCCTATTTTTGATATGGTATTTTTCATTTTCTTTCAGTGCAAAATAGTTTCTAATTTTCATTTTGATTACTTCTTTGATTCATGGGTTATTAAGAAGCACGTTAATGGTTTCCAAACATTTAGTGGCTTTTGCAACTATCTTTCTGTTATTGGTTTATTTAATTTCATTGTCACCTGAGAACAGACTATGTATAGTTTGGGTTCTTTTAAATTCGTTCATACTTGTTTTATGGCCCAGAATATGGTATATCTTAGTAAATTGTTCCGTGTGCACTTGAAAGTGATGTGGCTTCTGCTGTTGTTGGGTGGTGTGTTCTAGAAATGTCAGTAGGGTCAAATTGTTTGCCAGTATTTTTTTAAGTCTTCTATATCCTGATTTTCTTCTATCAATTATTGAGAGAGTGGTGTTGAAATCTGTCTGTGATTATGGATTTATCTATTTCTGCTTGAGTTCTGTTTTTGCTTTATATATTTGAAGCTTGGTTGTTAGGTACATGCATGTTTAGGATTACTGTGTACTCTTGATGAATTGCTCCTTGTATCATGAAATGACCTTTTTTATTCATGGTAACAGTCTTTGGTATAAAATCTTCTTTCTCTGATGTTATAAAGACATTTCAGCTTTCTTTTGATTAGTGTTAGTGTGATGTATCCTTTCCTAGCTTTTTACTTTTAACCTATTTATGTCATTATATTTAAATCAGGTGTTTTGTAGGCAACATGTAGTTAGTAGGTTCTTGCTTTCTAAATCTAGTTTACAGATTTCTGCCATTAATTGGTTCGTTTACACCATTTATACTTCAAAACAGCTTTATTTAGATATAATTTGCATACCATCTAATTCACCCATTTAAAGTGTACAATGTAATGGTTTTTATTATATTTAAAGTTGTGCAACTATCACTATAATCTAATTTTGAAACATTTCTATCACCTTGAAACACTATACCCATTAGTAGTCAATCCCTACTCCCCCTACCCACACCTGAGCACACTCTATCGCCTCTAATTTACTTCTTATCTCTGTGGATTTGCCTGTTCTGGAAATTTCTTATAAATGAAATCATACAGTGTGTGGTCTCCACATAATTTTTTTCTAAGTTCATCTATGTTGCAGCAGGTAGCAAACAATACTTCATTACTTCATTTGTTTTATAGCGGAATAATATTCCTCTATGTGGATATATGCTACATTTAAAAGAATCCATTCATCAGTTGATGGATATCTGGGTTGTTTTCACTTTTTGGCTATTACAAATAATGCTACTATGAACATTCACACATATGTTTTTGGGTGGACATATATTTTCATTTCTCTTGGCTATATACCTCGGACTGGAATTTTTGGGTCTTATGATAACTCTGTGTTTAATATTTTGAGGAACTGCCAAACTGCTTTCTAAAGCAGCTGCAGCATTTTACATTTCCACCAGCAATGCATGAGGGTTCCGGTTCCAGTTTCTCTGTGTCCTTGCCAACACTTGTTATTGTCTGTCATGAGATATCTTTCCATTTATTTAGGTCTTTAATTTATTTTAACAGTGTTCTGGAGTCTTTGCAGTACAAATTTTATACTTCTGTTAAATTTATTCCTACATATGACATTATTTTAGTGCCATTATTTATAAATGCAATTGTTTTCTTAACATCATTTTAGATTATTCATTGCTAGTATATAAAAATGCATGGATTTTTTGGTATACTGACCTTGTATCCTCCAACCTTGCTGAACTTATTTATTAGTTCTAGTGGTTCTTTGGTGAATACCTTAGGAATATATGTGTGTGTGTGTGTATATATATATAATCATGTTATATGTATTTAGAAATAGTTTTACTTACTTTCCAATCTGGATGCCTTTTCTTTCTTTTTCCTGCCTAATTGCCCTGGCTAGAACAATATTGAATAGAAGGTGTGAGATTGTACATTTTGTCTTGTTCCTGATTTTAGGTGGAAAGCATTCAGTTTTTCACCAATAATTATTATGTTAGCTCTGGGTTTTTCAGAAATGGTTGTTAATCAGTTTGAAGAAGTTCTCTTCTATTCCTACTTTATTGAATGATTTTTATCATGAAAGGATATTGCAGCCTCTGCCCTGGGAGTGAACTGGGATGAGGGTGATCAGGACCCAGTGTCCTTGGCCTGCTGTGCCTGGAGTGGAGACTGGGGGGAGGAGCTGCCATTTTCTTGGCTAGCCAGGGAGAAGCCTCTGTAACCCAGAGCTGGGGGAAGTGGTAAGGAAGTAGTTCAATGCTCAGATACCCCCTGCTCTACTGTTCGTGCTAAGATTTAGTAGATTTTGTTGAATGTATGTTTGCTGTATGTCCTTAGGATAATTTCCAGAAACTTTAAATGATTGCTTTAACAAGTATTTTTTGCCAGTTAAATTGTTGCTTTACCAGGGAGAGAATCTGCCAAGTTCCTTACTCTTCCATTCTGGAACTCTCAGTCAATTATTAGGACTAATTTTTAAAAATATATTTGGAAATAATTGCAAACTTATAAAAAATTTGTCCAAAAAAGTACAAAAAACACCCTTACACCCTTTACTCAGATTTCAGATTTACCTGTTGTTAGCATTTTACCCTCTTTGCTTTATCATATGCATTCTTTGGTGTGTGTGTGTGTGTGTGTGTACATATTTCTGAGACACTTGGGGATAAAGGTTCATACCTCATGGCCCTTTACCCCCAAATAATTGAGTATGTATTTATTAGGAATAGAGACATTCTCTTACACAACTATAGTACAGTTGTCAATTTCAGTAAATTTAACATGGATTATTTCTCTCCTCTACCATAGAAATTCTAATCTTCAAATTATTTTTATCATCCTTCCTCCCTCTGTTTTTGTATAAGTTTTATGTTGTACATAATATTAGTACAATGGTACATACATGGGAGTAAATGTTGAAATGTTTTTCTACTGACAGACATGTGCGATAAAAAAATTATGAAGCAACCAATCCAGAGGTTGACAAAATGCTTTCACTGTATCGGCTCAGTTGATCCTACTATCACCTCATGACACAGGCAAGATTTATTTTCCCTACTCATATCACATATGAAGAAACACTAAGGAATTTACTAAAGATATAAAGCTTTTATTAACAAGTGTTAGATATGGGCCTCAACCCCACGATTTTTGACCCCAGAGTCTGTACTCTTTCCCTACCAAATTACCTTGCTGAGTAAGCTTTCAGCTGTCTACATGTGACTTTTCTACTTTAAGAGTTTTAAGGCAATTTAAGATCATATAATTCTAAAAATTGTGCCGGATGCTTCCAACATACAGAATTGAAGACATCGTAGTTCAGTGAGGTTAAGTGGTCATCATTCTTAAACCCTCCCTTAAGCAACGTAGGAAAAAGGAAACCTTACTGTCATTCCTCTTCCTTCACTCAAAATCATACCCCCCATACATCCTCAGAAATGTTTGACTTGTCTGCTTAGCAACCTTTATATGGTGCTTTACTGATTACAGTGCATTGTAATTCATTCTTTCATTTTAGAGCCACAATAACCTGGTGAAAACAAGATCACAAGGTAATGAATATGCACTAAAGTTGGAGAAGCACTCCTCTGGAGCACTTACGCTTCACTTCTGCGCAAACCTGGCTCTCATTGTCCCCTCACCCATCTCTCTGGCAATGCTCATGAATTCTTGTCATGGCTAGTGTCAGAGAGACTTTATAGCCAGATGATTTCTCTGTGGTTGAAATCAGCAGTCTTCAGGGTGGAATATACAAGATAATGGAATATAGGAAGAAAATAATTAGTATTTTTTTGCCATTTCTCTGTTTTTTATTCTCTGTATCTTTCTTTCTTAACAGCTTTATTGAGATACAATTAACGTATTATACACCTCACCTATTTAAAGTGTACAATTCAATGATCTTAAGTATACAGATGGTCCCTGACCTATGATGGCTCAACTTACTGTTTTTTTGACTTTATGATGGCGTGAAAGCAATAGCAATCAGTAGAAACAGTACTCTTCTTGCAGTGCTGGCTGGTGGCAGCCAGGCGCAGCTCCTAGTCAGCCATGCATTTTTAACTTACGATATTGTCAGCTTACTATGGGTTTGTTGGGACGTAACCCCATCGTAAGTTAAGGAGCATCTGATTCGCACTAATTTCAGAACATTTGTGTCTTACCAAAAATAAACTCCTTTCCCATCAGTAGTCACCCTCCAGCCCTGCCAACCATCAGTTTACTTTCTGTTTCTATGGATTTGACTATTTTGGATATTTCATATAAATGGAATCATAAACTATGTGTTCTTTTGTGTCTCACTTCTTTCACTGAGCATAACATCTTCAAGGTTCATTTATGTCATAGCATGTATCAGTACTTCATTCCTTTTTATTGCCTAATAATATTCCATTGTATGGATAGACAGCATTTTGTTTATCCATTCATCAGTTGATGGACATTGTGTTGTTTCCACTTTTTTGCTATTATTTGGTATGAACATTTGTGTATGAGTCTTTTGGTGGACATATGCTTTCATTTCTCTTGGGTGGAACTATGTTCCTAGATAAGTATAAATGCCATGTGTTAAATTTTGAGAGAAGAACAATAGAAAAGTAAGTGTGGCTCTTGGAGGAGATGAAATTCTTCACCTTACATGTTATTCCTCTCATTCTGCTCCATTTTTTGACCTTCCTATTTAACTCTTTACTGGTCTTTTTTGCCTGTTTTCCTGTCCACTTCTTACTCCTGCCAGGGATGCTCTGGGGAAAAGAAACATTTATTGACTAACACTGAAGCGCACATTTAGCTCTGTAACAACCTTATGAGGTTGGTGCTATGAAACCCATTTAAAGATGAGGAAAATAAGGCTCTGAGAGTGTAATTAACTTATTCAAAGTCACCCAGCCCTTAAGAGGCAGAAGTGAGATAAGCCCATCTCTACCTGATTCCAAAGCTCTTTCCATAGGCTGTCTCCCAGATGAAGTGCTTATTGAAGTTCAGAGGACATATCTTGCCTTTCATTTGAGACATCAAAGATGGATGTGTGAAGGGAGAAAACGAAGTGAAAGATGATAAGATTTTGATGAGCCTGTGGGAATGGGTTGTGCAAGAGGTGGAAGGATGGTAGGTACCATAACTGAGATATTAAATACAAAGGTAGAACCTGGTTTGGGGAAGGAAGGAGTTGGTGAGTGTTCAGTTTTGGACAAATGGAATTTGAGGACATAACTCATTCAGCTGGTATTTCATTGGCTTCTTTATGCAAGGCACAGTACAGGATGCTGGAGACACACTGAAGAACAAGATAGCCATGGTCACTGCCCTAATGGAACTTGTGGTCTTATTAAGGCAGAGAGACAAAAACAATGGTAATCAAGTGTAATGGGTGCCATGATAGGAGAGGAGGAGGATTTAACCCATTACCAGAGTTTGCAATTTTTTGAATTTTTGCATGGGTGAAAAATCAGACCTTGGCAATGACCTTGAGCAGTAGGATATAAATAACTCCTATATCCTTAGTGTTCCAATAATGGAACACTAGGCATAAGTGGGTTAATTGAAGCATCTGATGAAAGTGTTTCTTAAGGGTCTGAGGCTACTAGAAAGAAAATCAAAGTAGCCATAGCTTACAGTATAAATGGGGACATAGAATTACCAGAGATGGATATAGGAGATAAAAAGATTTAAAAGTCATTCATAGGAAAGAAAGTAAAGAGTTGATAATATTATTTTCCTCCATTTACCCTCTTCCTATAAGGGAAGAAAATAGGATTGCCTGCAGCCACATGGAACAGCTGGCAGTTTTCTGACTCTCATCCTTTGCTCATCATCTTTGCATATGCCCTGCCCTCTTTCTGGAGTTCTCATCTCCCATCCCTTTTGTCTAGCCAACTCCTTCCTATCTTTATTATCATGTTTCAGAAAGCTTACCATGACCCCCTGTTCCATGTCCCCACAGTCTCTTGGGCCTACTTGATCACACTGTCTCATCTATTAATTGTGAGTATTCTAAGAGTTGGGACATGTTCATCAATCCAAGTATCCCCACAGTGCCTGACACATAGTGAGATGGATGCATGAGTGATTAAACAAAAAGGACCAAATAATGAGAAAGACCTGCGTCCTTTGAACAGGTAGAAGAGGCTTCGTCGCTTCATGGAAAGAGAACTTGGTTATTAGTCTAACTTGGTGGTTCTTAACTAGGGGTGATTTTGCTTTTCCAGAGAACACTTGAGAATGTCTGGAGATGTTTTTCAGTGTCAAAATTGGCTGGGGGTATCTACTGGCATCTAGTGGGTGGAGGCCCAAGGATGACAGTAACCATCCTACAGTGCACAGGACAGCCCCCCGCAACAAAGTTAGTAGTGTCAAGGTCCTAGAAATCCTGGCCTAATCTTGTTTAGCTCTCTCTTACCTAAAGCAGTTATTCTCACAGTGTGGCTCCCAGCCATGGTAGCATTACCTGGGAATTGTTAGGAAAATTCTAGGGTCCTACCCCCAAATCCCTGAAGGAGAAATTCTGGGAATGGGGCCCAACACTTTATTTTAACAAACCCTCCAGGGGATTGTGATGCAGGCTGAAGTTTGAGAACTGCTCCTAAAGTGAAAAATCTGGTTGGTAACAAGGCCAGCACCAGAACTCTGAGAGGAGCCAGCACAGAGTGGTTGAGGGATAATGTCAGAAAAACCCACGGGAGGTGATGGTTTCCAGGGTGAAGTGATCATTGGTATCAAATATTGCTAGGTATGAGAACAGGCAAAGAGAGGGGAGACTGCCACTAATAGTTAAGACTCCTGAAATGGAAGGAGGTAAGGATGATATTGTTACAAAGTCATGGGTTTGTGCAAGGAGAGGGTGCTGAAAACTTTTAATTTGTAGTCATCTATGTAAAAGAACTGCTTTTAAAATTTCTGTTTAATGTCAGGCATGTGGGAATAGCATGCCAGGACTATCATCCCTTTAAAACAGCAGCTCTCATTATTTTTGTGTTTTCTTCCAGGCTTTGTCTATATACATAACTATTTTTACAGTGGAGTGTTCTGCTGTCACAATAAATACCAAGGCATTTTCAAAGGTTAGGACAGCAGGAGACAGCATTTTGATATGGCAGCAAAGATAAACTTGATCCCATTGTCAGTTTGTTCTGCTTGAGGGGAGGGTTGTTTGGTGGAATTTCTAGGAAAAGCAAGGCAGATGCACTTAGGCTAATTTTGGTTACTTGAGAAGGAAACAATAAAAACCCCTCTGGTACAGAAATGTTTCTTAAGCCTCATTAAGGAAGCAAGGACACAGATAAGACAAAGTGGAAGAAAAGGTCTCTTTTAGCGGAATAAGCTTGCATCATAAATAGCAGATATCCAAAATGGTGTCTCAGAGCCACCCTGTGGTTTCCTAGATTTTATCTGGATTGTTCCTTTGGATTGGATTATTTGCTAAAGAAACTGTTTATTGAGTGGAGTTGAAGAGCAGGGAGAGATTTTAGAGTATAGCTATTTTGAGGGAGGGGGAATTGAAACAAGGCGCTGAGGTTAGGGATTTGTTTCCCTTATAAAATGAATATATTAGGGCAATGCTCCCTAACGTTGAATATACCCTTTAAAAAAGTTATTGTGCATAGGGGACTTTTTCTCAGTCTTTTAAAAACTTTATGAATATATACGTGTCAAGCACAGTGCAGTGAATGTAGTGCACACTTCACAACCCAGGGAAATCAATGGTGTATATGCAATTTATAAATGAGGGAATCGAGGCTCAAAGAAGTGAAACAATGTGGCCAAAGTCTGACATCAAATAAGTGTCTGGGCGGGAATTCTAAACCCTGGTATGTTTCCCTCCAAGTCTAGTGTAATTTCCACAGTGACACAGTTGCCATATGTTGTCACATTCTTAGAGGTATCTGAGACTCCTTCATTTCTCTCATCAGACTAATATGTAGTCATTACCCAAGGTTGTATATGAGGACCATAAGGGGACTTTTTCGAATTATCTGTGTCCAGACTCCCGCCATAGAGGACCTCTGGAGTGAGAAAAAATAAAAATTAAAAGAACACTCGCCCTCTCATCTCCTAGTGTCTTTTCTTTCCCCCCCTAGAAGCCCAGGCTGTACACAGGCTGATTTTAGAGTTGTAGAGCAGGTGGCGGGCAGGGCTGGGCCAGCCAGCAGCACCAAGCCGATTCAGCTGTGACGGTGACAGCTGCTCCTCCCCAGCTGCCCGTAACTAGCTGATCTCAATCACCTGGGAGAGAGACAGGGCGCAAAAGGGTCTTTTGTGGCCACAGGCAAACTGGAGTCAAGCTGCCTGAGTTCAGATTTTCTCTGTTGCAAACTAACGGTATGACCTTGGGTAAGAGGATCCCTTAAATTCCCCAGGAGGCAGAATAGTGAGTACAGGTAAGGACTCTGAGATCTAAGGGAAGTAGGTTTCAGCCCCAGCTCTACCACGTTTACTAATGATATACCCGGGGTGGACTTCATGGGCATGCAACCTGTGCAGTCTCACAGGGCTGGGCACTTCGAAGGGCATGTGTGTGCAGGGTTTAATCCTCTGCTGTCACCGTCTTGAAATTCTTAATAGTTTTTGAGTAAGGGACCTTACAGTTTCATTTTGCACTGGGTCCCACAGACTACGTAGCTTGTCGCATACTACCTTTGGGAAATTACTTAACTGCTCTGAGTCAGTTTCCTCAACCATTGAATGGCAATTGTCCTGAGACTTATATGAGAGGATGCATGTAAAGCACTTGCTTGGCACAGAGCACAGGCTCAGTAGCCAGCATTAACACAGCCCTGGGCATCAGTGTCTTCATCTATAAAATAAAAGTGTTATATTAGAGCATGTCTAAGATTTCTTCTACAAATACAGTGTACCTACAAGATTTCCTTCACTCTAACCAGTAGGAAAACACTTTGAAAAACATAATGTAAGGCTTCATTTCCTTTCTTTACAGTTTCGATTTTTTTAAAAAACATGTCCATGTTAATTGTTTCTCCTTGTAGCTGCTGCCTACTAGTCTTAAAATCTCTTTTTGAAAATTCTTACAGAATGATTTTAACCTCTATTTAACCTATTTTAAGTGTGCCTTTTATTTAGTGAATGTAATGTTGAGAGAGGGGTGGGCTTGGCCTATAGACTTTCCCAAGAGGGTGGACCTTTTAAAAACCAATGTGTAAGATAAAGGTAGGAACAAAGTATGTGTGGAAGGGTGGGGGATTGCCAGAGGGGATAACATGATTAAAGGGGTGTTGTGGTCTTGCTTTAAATACATTACTGGAGATGTAGAGGTCTGGTGGGGACAGTTGAAGCACAACCTCCACAAAGGTGAGGAAGAAGATAATCAAAACACAGGACAGGGGGCCAACTTTGGAGAGGATAAGGGGAATATCATCCTCTGAAATAAGCAAAAATAGCTTGAAGATACCATGATTTTTTAATTGTATGCTGAAATACCTTAAAAGAAAGAAGGCAATACCTTCCCTACAAAGTACCTACTATTTATACAACTCTGGAATCTCTTTGTATCCTTGTTGTTTTTACCAAAAAAGATGTTTCTTTTCTCCCTTTATTTTAGTAAAGTCTTGCTTGCAGCCCACCTCTCCCACATTCCCCACCATACGCCACACATTGATCATTTTTCACTTTTGATGGCTAGAGTTTAGTCCTTCACAAATATACCAGAGGTTATTTAATCACTGATCAATTAGAAAACATTTGAAAAGAAGATGATTTGTTTGAAATAATGAACTTGTCTATAAGTCTGATATATTGCTCATTTCTGTGTATCACAGGGTAGTTCCGAAGCTTTTTACCTGCTTTGAATAATTTCTGTTCATTCTTCCTACTTAACAAAATATAATTCATTTTCTGACAGCCAACTCAATTTGTCAATATCTCCCTGGAATTTAAATTTTCCTCCAATATTAGGTAAACTTTCAGGTGATTCATTTTAATTGAGAAATAAAAATTGTATATATTTATCATGTACTACGTGATGCTTTTAAACGTGTACATTATGGAATGGCTAAATCAAGCTAACATATGTATGACTTCACTTACACTTTTTTTGTGATGAGAACATTTAAAATGTAGTCTCTTAGCTATTTTCAAGAATACAGACTACATTGTTATTAACTGTAATCACCACTGTTGTACGATAGATTTTTGAACCTATTTCCCCTATCTAAATGAAATTTTGTATCCTTTGACCAACAGGATTTAAAAAAAAAATTCTGCTGCCTTGCTGGCTTTACCTCTTTAAGCTCTGCTTTCTCTACTTTATTTTTTCTATAATTCTTGCATATTGAAGCAACTTTACTTTTATAAATACTAACTAGTCATATTAAAAGCCTAGTACTGTCTAATGTATTTAGGGTTAAAGATATAAATATATCTATGATTACTGGAATGCTGAATTAATTATATGTCTGTATATGTCTCCCTTAATTTTACACTACAGTGTTAAAATTAGTATCTAAAATCTAATGCTACTTTTAGGAATACCTAACAAAAAATTCAGCCATTCCCTCAACTCTGTTGAAAGCTCGTTTCTCTTTAGAATATAGGCTTTAGTGAAGCAAAATAATTTAAAACAGCCCAAAATGCTTTTTTTAAAGTATGTTTTAAATACTGTAAAATAACAAGAAAGTATACAAAAACTATGGATAAATGGACTTGTGATTGGAAACATTAATGTCAGCCAAATTTCCAAAAGCAGTTTCACTTAATGGCTGAAATAAAATGGAGAAAAATGTATGAAAGATTGCCTAACAAATAGATTAGGCATAAATGACTAAAAATGAATCTGAAATTTTAAAAAAATCTGAAAGAAACTGAGCTGCTGAAAATATGCATTGAAAGTTATAAAGCTGTCCTAGTGGTGCATGGAAATGACCAGTATATAAAATGCCAGTGACTGAAAATACGAAGTTTTCTCCAGTATTTGTTTCTTTCACCAATTCATCTAGAGCCAGTAGAGTACTGTATACTTAATAACTGGTATTGCTTTTCAGGAAAATAAAATATGATATACCATTTAGTTGTATTAGGAAGCTAATAGGTATACAGGGCTTTCATTGCTGATAAGGCTGAACATTTTCTAGTGTTCCTTTCTTGTTGGTGTAATGTTTTTATATCTTTAACACTTATCTAGGGGAAAGTAGTATTAACCATAAGGGTGTATCAGAACTTTATTATTTTCTATATTAAGTTATTTCTCCATCAAAATCATGGCTACTTCCTATCTATATTGCTTTCCTTTTAAACTTTTTAATTTTTAAATGTACTTTACTGCCTCTATAATTGCAAAATGTACTTTATGTAGTCATATGCATCACGCATAGGTGACCGTTTCATTTTTTGCTTTGGTATTAATGAAATTCTCTCACACATCGAATGTAAATGCACCATTGCATTTTCTTATAGTTTTCCATAATTTAAAAAAGCTTGAATCCTTGACTCATCTGGAATGAATTTTAATTGTTTCCCCAATAACATTTATTACAAGTTTTTTTCCCCAATGAGCCATCATTTCTCTACACTGTAATCCAAAAATGTTCTGTGAATTCTTTTTCCAGAGTCCATTCTCCTACACAGCTGAAGTTGCTTGAATCTTATTCTAATTTCTGATTTCATGGTTAATGCATTCCCCTGTCTCTGAGCCTTACACATGTCTTTCTTTAATTTTTAATCTGGAAACCCAACTCTTATACTACACCCCAACCACAAAATGGTGATCAAACAAACAAACAAAACTACATGTTGAAATTGCATCAGAAAATACTATGGATATTTTCTTTCATTTTTCCATGCCTCAGCTTCAGCGTCTCAGTCTTAGCAGTTTAATTATATTTATTTACTTATTTTTAAGTGAAGTTTTAAAGTACAAAAGTCAAGTCTTTCAAGATTCAGCCTTTAAATCTAAATATTACTAAATTTATTCCTTTTTATTACCAGCAGCCAGAGAGCAGCAGCCATTGAACTTTTTTTTTTTTTTTTTTGAGAGAGAGAAAAGGAAAAGAACTCAGAAAATAATGTATTTGGACTACAATTATTTGTGTATAAGCTAAATATGAAGCTGAAACCAATACAATAAAGGTACTCAAGATTCAATTCATCAAACACTTAGTGACATCATTAAGGAAATCAGTTTAAGTCTTCGCACCCAGTGTACTTTTGCCTGTGAGTCTTAGGACTTTGTAATGCTTCTAACTAGAGCCAGTCAGCCTGTGTTGGAGGAGATCTGGGGGCGATTATCCTGGCTTTAGTGGCAGTTACTCTTTTCCCTTTTACTGCCATTATCAACCCTGCTCATTTCGTTCTCTGTTTTGCCCTGCTAATTTTGTGCTGTTTTGCAAAGCAGCAACAGAGACAAAACATTGCTTTTAATGCAGGTGACACTTAGGGAAAAAGCAAAACAAAACAGTTGGAAATTTTAAGAATAAACATTATAAAATCCCTTTGAATGACTTGAAGGGCCCAGGGTAGCATAAATGTAGAGGAGCCTTCTGCCCCTGATGGGAGACTTGTAATGTCTGCTTTCAGGATTTCTTTTTATATTCCAGCAAATAGCATCATATAAAACCAGATTGAAGAACTGTCTTAAAAACTTCAATCAAGGGCCACTGACCCACTGAAAAAATTCAGTTAAGGGTGGTGAGGGGGAAAAAAGCAACTGTTACAAAGTAAAGAAATAGAATTTGTTCAATTCATCTGGTTTTAAAATTAGGAAAAGAGAACATAAACCCCCTTTTTCAGTAAATGCAACAAGTAATTTACAAGAAGTACTTCAGTTTTATGTTATTGGCAATTAAAAGAGAAACACAGGAGAGAGAAAAAGAGGAGTATACTGAGTTACATACACATAAAGACTGGCCCCCTCTAAGAGGTACAGCTCTAGAATAGAAGCTGCTAAATAATGCCAAACGTTGCTATTGAAAGCATTCTAAAAGATGCAGTGCAAGCTTGTGTGCATGTATAGAAAACTATTTTACACTTTTAAAATGGCAACTGTATATATTATTGTCCATCTCTTACAAATTCTTGTCTTTCTCCTTTGTTTCTGTTTGTGTGTGTAGAGAGAGAAAATCTTTTCACATTGCTTTTATCACTGGGTATACAGTTTTTTGTTATTGTTATAGACTTTTCCAACTAATGTTATTTTGTACATTCATTTCCATATATTAGTGTGCTACAAATACTTAATAGCTAAATTAAGTAATATCACATAGATTCCTTGAGATCAGAGACTGTATGTTTTTCCCCCAGCTTTATTGTGGTATAACTGGTATACAAAAAAAAACTGCACGTAATTAACATTACAGTTTGGTGCAGAGACTGCATGCTTTGTTCACGTGCATATCACTCAAAACGAATGATCAATGAGCGAGTAGAATAAATGCTATATCAGAGTTGGTTCAATCACATCTCTGGGATTTTAAAAATAAATCATGAATACAGCTGTGAGGAACATATTTTGTACAAGATGGAAGATGAGAGGTCTATTTGGGGGGACAACTGCTGTCTGAACTGGGAGTATTGGCTCAGAACAATGCAGTTGGTATATGCTGTAGTATAAACAGTTTGAGTGTCTTCATTATCCACATAGCCCCACAGTTATTTGTTTTCTCTTTATTTTTTTACTAACAATGGGTGAATATGGTACTTCATACTCATTTACTTGTGCTTCATTTTATTCATTCCTTTTATACAAACCATCTGCTTCTAACCTCTTATTCTGAGGAACTGGCATTAACTTTATATTTAGATGGGAAACTTTTTGTGTGTCATATTGTCATATTACAGAGGTAACATTGACAGGATTCGGCAAGTGTCCAGGTGGAAAGGAAGGCCTAACCTGTTGTCCTCTTTGCCATACTTAGTCCCCACAGTGTATATGTATACAGGGTAAAATATATATGAGATATATTAAAATATATCAATATACATAATGTATTATAAACTAATATAAATATATTAATATGTATAATGTATATTATGTTAATATACGTTATATAATACATATTAAAAATATAAAACTTGGTGGTTGTTGCTGTGGTGAAAGGGATTTCTGCCCTTCTAATTGTATTCAGTAGATATTTATTATTGGAGTGGGAATGCAATAGATTTTTGTGGTTTTATCTTATAATTTGCACCTTTGTTGAACTCATTATTTTTAACTTTGTTTATCAAACATCTTGGCCTTTTAGGTTATGTAATTAATTATATATTGTGCAAATGGTGTTGTTTTTATTTTATCTTCTTACATTACTCATTTATTTTTCCTACTTGATTACAATGGTCAACATTTTCTAACATAGTTAATTAGGAATGATGATTGGGTATCTTTGTAGGGGGGTTTTCTTCTTTATTTTAAATGACTGCTTCTAACATGTCTCCCTTAAGAATAACGTTGACTTCTTTCAGACATATCGTATTTGTGATAATAAAAGAAAATCCTTCTACTTTTAAAATTAGAAACAAATGTTGAATTTTTAGATTTTTTACCCTATTTATTCACTTAATTATATTTTTACTATTCTTCTTCTGAATTGTTGTCTTTATTTAAAATCAGCCATGCAACCTCAGACTAAAATCCAACTGATCATGACAAACAATTCTTTTAAAGTATTGATGTATAGCTTGCTAATATTGTATTTAGAATTTTGCATCAGTGTCCAGAAATAGGAAAAATCTATAATTTTCCTTGTGAGATTTTAGCCATAGATCAGGTTTAGTAATCAAGCTGACCTTAGTCTCATGAAAATAAGTTTGATAGAGCACTTTTAGGAACCATTTGTATTATAAGATTATTATTGATTTAATATTTGAACTGCTTGTGTCTTTTTTGTTTCTTTTGAAGTTTGTTGATAATATTGCTTATTTCTTTTTCTTTCTTTCTCTTCTCTTTCATTTTTTTCTTTTATTTCTACAGGGTCTCACTCTGTTGCCCAGACTGGAGTGCAGTAGGCAGTGACATAATCATAACTCGATGTAGTCTTAAATGTTGGGGCTCAAGTGATCCTCCCACCTCAGCCTCTTGAGTAGCTAGGACAATAGGCATGCACCACCACACTCAACTATTAAAAAAAGTTTTTTTTTGTAGAGACAGGATCTCACTATGTTGCCCAGGCTGGTTTCGAACTCCTGGGCTCAAATATCCTCACACCTTGGCTTCCCAAAGTGCTGGGATTACAGGTGTGAGCCACTGTGCCTGGCAATATTGCTTATTTCTTTGGTATATTTAGATTCTTTCTCTCATTTTGGGTACTTGGGCTGTTTTTTTTTGTTTGAGAAACTTATTCCTTTTTGTGATTTGTAGCATATTTATATATGGAATTCCCTAATGATTTAAGTAGTTTTTTATTAAGTATAACTAAAATATATCTTTAAAGTGAATCATTTATCTGCTTTTCTCCTTTGTTTAATTGTACTAGCAGTCTATCAATTTTATTAGTTTTTTCAAACTTCTTAAGATAGGCTTGTAGAGCTATGGATACATTTTGATTCCTTGTTTGTATTTTAATTAGTTCTTTATTCAGTTGCCATTTAAGAAAGATATTTTTATGATTTCTATGTGGTTGGATTGTGTTCTTATATCCCATTTCCTATCTTACTGCCTTGTGCTGTGTAGAAATCCTGCTGTTTCACATTGAGAATGTCTGTGTTTGAGTATATGACAAATTATTGTGAAAAATAACATTTTCCCAAATATTTTTACATGAAACAAATCATATAAACCTGATGATTATATTGTATTGTCTTGTTTAGATATACTGAATTCTTTCATTGTTGTTTTTGTTGCTAATTTGATTCCACATTCAGCTAATGGAATAATTCTGTAACTAGGAGTGTGTTTGTCTCTGTCGTATTGAATTGATCAGGGTTTTGTTTTATAAAAAATCATTAGATTTTTAAAAAATTTACTGGGTATTTAAAAAATCATTTCCTGTTTCATTTGTTTATCATTTTATAGTGTCCTTGTGTTTTGGTTTAAGATGTACTTTTTTCCGATTCTGTGACTAATGTCTTGCTCTTTTTATTTGCATTAGCAAACTTAAAGGGAGTAACCATTTAATTAATTAATTTATTATTTACTTTTCAAATACCTAGAGCTCAAGGAGAGAGTAACCATTTTAAACATGTATTTTTATAACTAGAGTCAGATTTTATTAATCTTATTTCTAATTATTTTAACATTTAATGCATAAAATTTAGCATTATAATTATCTTACATTTTTAACTTAGCAGTGAACTTTTCTTTTTAAATTCATACTCTAGTAAATTTGAGGGATGATTTAATGATATGAAAAGATAGCCTTAATTTCTTAATTTATCTTGTGGCTTTGATTCCTTTTATTGCTATGTACAACGCTTTCTTTTATTTGTAATAATGTATTGGTTATTTGCCATAGAACTGTAGTCTTTCTTAGGTACTTGTTAGGCCGTCCATCTTACTCTGTTTTTCTTGTGGTCTTTCCTATGTTATCTTAATTGATGCTCTCTTCACCCTATCATGGTGACTTTACTTATCTACTTCTAGTATTGTAAAGCTTTTAAAATTGGACCTGGCTTACTTCTTAAACAGTTATAGTAATTGAGTCCTATCTTGATTATTTTTTATTAATAATCCTTGTTATTCTTCCAGATTTTAAAAAATGGTGTATTTAATTTCAAAGGCACTGTTGGTTTGCCATCTGCCCAGATGTCTGGCTTGTTTATTTAGTCATTTTCTTTATTTATTAACAATTAACATGTTTTAAAAACACCTACATGAAATTTTCTTTCAGTGACATGAAAATAAATTGTTTTTCCTTAGCTAAACATACATAAAGATTTTTTGTCTAAGTTTCTAAAATCTTTTGGGTCTTTTAATCTTTATGTTAGCAGATATGATATTTAGCACATTCGTATGTTGTAAAACTTTCAGATGATTAAGAGTTTTCTTTGTATGTATGGTTTGATTTTCCATCCTTTCTCATTTTTAATTTACAAAAAAAGTCAGTTATTGAAGAAAATGCTTAGGAATCTACCTTCCTCTTTCCACTAGCAGATTATTTCCAAAATGATGAGTTAAATGAAAAATGTAATGTTTCTTTACTGTGGGATTTCTCATGGCTTTTAATCCATTTGTATGTTTCCCCAATTTTTTCTTGACCGTGGGACAATCATATTTCATTTTTTAATGATAGAACCAAGTGTTACGTAATTCACAGTTTAGAAAATGCTGGTGTAAGGTATATATACTTGCTTTTATTTAGAAGAGGCTGCTGAACTTGATAATCTTCAAAAACAGAAGATTATGTAATAAGGAAAAATGCATGGCATGTTCAGGAACAGTTAACACAGGTGTAGATTAAGCCAAAAGCCCAAAGCATCAGAATGCTGATGAGAGAATTAGCTTATATTGCCCAACACATTTTTTGAAATGACATATTATTATTCTCATAGGTACTCCCATCCCACCTTATATTCCTAAAATATTTCATTGGCCAAAGTCCATTGATATCCCTTGTTTATTGAAATTTCTAGAAGTATGACCTCTCTGTAGGAGATTGCAGCCACATAGTTTTTTGCTATCTTCTAAACTTGTCCAAAGTTGTTGGTAGTCCCCCCACCTTTAGGTCAAGATAACCCCTTTGGAGAGTAAACAGTACATTTCTCATACAAGGTGGATGGTATCTTATCCAGTAAGACCATCTCTCAATCAAATTATCTGTATGTTCTTTTAGAAAATTACGAACAGCAACACACTTGTATAAAAAGTTTATTAAATACTGCTTATTAAATCCCTAAGAATCAACCTCTGACAGGTACAAGTATGGCAAGGAGGAAAAACCATATTCCTTCCTATAAGATACCCTTGGAAGTACTTATGTGCCACAAACTGAATGTTCACAGACCACTGGTGTAATTGTAAACTTTATATGATGGTGTTTTCAAGGTATAATAAGACATTCTTCCTGGAAGTCTCCTAAACAGAGGGGGCGTCTTAATTAGGCTCTATTAAATCTTGGGTAATGTTTCTGTTGCCTGTGCCTGTGAAAGGGAAGTCCAGGGAAGCATTGCTGTTTAGACCTTTACAGAATGGCCCTCCCTCAATCATGGTCGTGTGCAATCAGCCATTTTAATATACTCACTACAGTGCAAAGGAATCTCAGGGTAGAAATGTGATAGATTCATTTGCAGATTATATAGACTTGAGTTTCGCCATTTAAAGTGATACTTTTACACCCTTTCCTGCTTTCTATGGCTATACCCCTAGGCCCCCTGCCACTGCAGAAAAACTCCTCCATGCTCCAAGTACTTCAGTGTTTTGAGTCCCCTGCATTCCTCATTAGTCTGTCTTTACTTGTCATTCTCTGTCAAGGCTTAAGTTTTTCTTTTAGAGAAGCGAGGCCTTTTTATGTCTGGCCTCCAGCAAGAAACCCTGGAGTCCTGTTTTTTCTTTTTTATCCCCAGAAAGTCAGCGTATCTAAGCTTTGCCCCTTGTTCTCCAGTGCTATATTGTCCATCACCCAGGCTGGGGGTGATTCAGGTTCAGCCTCCTCACCGCTATTTCCAAGTTACTCTAATCCCTTTAGTTCCTGAGCTATTGTTCTTCCTTCCAATCAAACCCAAGAAACTGCTGCCAGACTCTGCCCTATAAAATAACTGCATTCTTTATGTCACTTCCTTATTTATGAACCTAGGGTGACTTTCCAGTGCTTATTGGCTCCAGTATAAATTCTTCTGTGTGCTTGGATTTCAAGTCCTTGGTAATCTTGCCTCACCTCGTTTATCCATCCTTACCTCCCCCGGCTCTCTATACACACCCTAGCCCCTCGAATGACAGATAGTACCACCACTGCTTCTCAAGGCAGCTGTGCTGAAAGACCTGCTCTTTTAATTTTTTTTTAACTTGTAAACCATCATAGACAGATACTTTTGCAAAATGCAATAAAAATCATTAGAAGAAGAAAATTATAAAGCCATATAAAATATAAGCTTCATTTTTATTAGATTAATGAACATAAAATTACTCTGTCAAATTGGTATAAAAGTCCCTAAATGCTTATTAATTTCTGTTCTTATCTCTATAAACACTGATAATAAGAGTGTGGGGGCTGGCACCTGTCCTTGTGCCATACTAGGATTAGCACTGCTTTGCCTCCTGTTCCTTCACACTGCCTTGCCTTTTGCTTGGACTCTCCCTGTCCTAGCTTGGAATGCCCTGTCTTTTTCAGCAACCTCATCTGCCCATGCTAGAGAGCCCCAGGTGGGTTCACCCTGCAACTATACAAAGCTATACTTAATAGACCCCTTCCTTGAACTCCTGCTGCTCTACTTATACTTAATATCATACCTCTTAGTGCCTGATTTTACACCATATTTTTGAGACAGGTTCTCGCTCTGTCACCCAGGCTGGAGTGTAGTGGCATGATCATGGCTCATTGCAGCCTAGAACTTCTGGGCTCAAGCAGTTCTCCTGCCTTGGCCTCCTGAGAAGGTGGGACCACAGGCATGCACCACCACATCTGGCTAATTTTTAAAAAAGTGTTCGTAGGGATAGGGCCTCCCTATGTTGCCCAGGCTCATATTTTTATTTTTCTGTAATTGTTCCATCTCTGTTAGTCCCACCCACTTAATGCCTTTGCAAGTAGCCGGAGATACTAAAGGGTATAAAGTGTGTGTCCTTCCCCAAAAAAACATATTATATCCTAGCACCTAGCCTTATAAGTCCCTTGATACATATTGGTTAAATGAATAAACAAATCTTCTATCCAAATAAAAATATTTTTCTGTCCTCCAAAAGATGTGTCTTCTATAATACATAGGAGGCACTTCATTAAAATATTTATTTAAAAAGTATATTAAGTTGGTTGGTTATAGTCTGGGAACATACAGAGCACCTACTTTCCAACATTGCCCTGTGACATAACCTTTTGGCTACTCTATAGTGCTGACTATGGCACAGGTTTTCATTTAGTGCCTTTCATAGTCATTTTTCTGCTGATTCAGACCAGTTATTGCCGGATCTGATTTTATGATTCCATGGAGTGTCACATGTTGAGAATGTTGTGAAACTTTAAACATTGTTTTCTGTTTACCCAATTTCTATTAACATTCATATCCACATGCGATGCAATGTTTTTTTTCTCTTTAGAGGTTAGAGGAACCTTTAAGGATAGTATTACAGTTGCCCAAAATTTGGAAATTGCTGAATTAACCTGTTTCAGGTTAAGTTGTCCAATCTGCACACTCCTTGATCAATGAATCATTTCTCCATTATGTAGTTTCAGGGTTGGTAGTCAATAAGCAGTAGCATTTCCATCTCAACCAGTGAGTTTATTCCAAATTCCTGGAATAAGCATTTGTATGGCAAGGTGGGTATTTTCCCCTTTCACTTAGTTATTTATTTATAATTGTTTTTCAATAGTTTTGTGGGAACAGGTGGTGTTTGGTAACATGGGTAATTTTTTTTTTTTAAACGGAGTCTTGCTCTGTTGCCCAGGCTGGAGTGCAGTGGTGCAACCTGGGCTCACTGCAACCTCCGCCTCCTGGGTCCAAGCAATTCTCCTGGCTTAGCCTCCCAGGTAGCTGGGCTTGGTAAGTTCTTTAATGGTGATTTCTGAGAGTTTGGTATACCCATCACCCGAGCAGTGTACACTGTACCCAATGTGTAGTCTTTTATCCCTTACTCCCCTCCCACCCTTCCTCCCAAGTCACCAAAGTCCATTGTGTCATTCTTTTTATTATTATTATTTGAGATGGAGTCTTGGCTCTGTCGCCCAGGCCAGAGTGCAGTGATGCATTCTTGGCTCACTGCAACCACCGCCTCCTGGGTTCAAGCAATTCTCCTGGCTTAGCCTCCCAAGTAGCTGGGCTTACAGGCATCTGCCACCACACACAACTAATTTTTGTATTTTTAGTAGACATGAGGTTTCACCATTTTGGCCAGGCTGGTCTCCAACTCCTGAACCTCAAGTGATCTGCCTGCCTCGGCCTCCCAAAGTGCTGGAATTCCAGGCATGAGCCACCGCACCCAGCCGTTGTATCATTCTTATACCTTTGCATCCTCATTGCTTAGCTCCCATTTATAAGTCAGACTATATGATGTTTGGTTTCCATTCCTGAGTAACTTTACTTAGAATAATGGTCTCCAACTCCATCCAGGTTCCTGCAAATGCCATTATTTCATTCCTTTTTATGGCTGAGTAGTATTACATGGTATATATATACCACATTTTCTTTATTCACTTGTTGATTGATGGGCATTTGGGCTGGTTCCATATTTTTGCAATTGCAGATTGTACTGCTACAAACATGCGTGTGCAAGTGTCTTTTTCATATAATGACTTTTCCTCTGGGTAGATACTCAGTAGTGGGATTGCTGGATCAAATGGTAGATCTACTTTCAGTTCTTTAGGAATCTCCATACTGTTTTCCATAGTGGTTGTACTAGTCTACATTCCCACCAGCAGTGTAGAAGTGTTCCCTTGTCACCATATCCATGCCAACATCTGTTATTTTTTAATTTTTTAATTATGGCCATTCTTGGTGGAATAAGATGTAACATCACATTGTGGTTTTGATTTGCATTTTCCTGATAATTAGTGGTGAACATTTTTCATATGTTTGTTAGCCATTTGTATATCTTCTTTTGAGAATTGTCTATTCATGTCCTTAGCCCACTTTTTGAGGGGATTATTATTTTTTCTTGATTTGAGTTCCATGCAGATTTTGTATATTAGTCCTTTGTCAGATGTATAGTTCGTGAAAATTTTCTCCCACTCTGTGGGTTGTCTGTTTACTCTACTGATTATTTCTTTTGCTGTGCAGAAGCTTTTTAGTTTAATTAAGTCCTGTCTATTTATCTTTGTTCTTGTTGCATTTGCTTTTGGGTTCTTGGTCATGAACTCTTTGCCTAAGCCAATGTCTAGAAGAGTTTTTCTGGCATGGTGTTCAATAATGCTACAAGTTTAGCCAAAGGATGTCAGGGGGTTTTAAAACTTTCTTATTAACATATAACACATCTACAAAACAGTGTGCAAATCCAGAGTTACAGCCCCATGATTTACCACAAAGTGAAGACACCCATGTAAACCAAGGGTGGTGAGAATTTCACTGGGAACTTTCTTTCCTTTCTTTCACAGCCCCAATGATGGCTTCTTAAACATATGGCGTTAGTGGGAGTGTATGTTATGAAGTGTAAATAGTAATCCATGTGCAGAGGTGCTGCTCAGTTGAATGAATTAAGCCTTTGACTTGTCTCATTGTCCTGAGAGCATTGACGCCATCTGTCTGGCAGCACAAATTCTGACAACTGCCCAAATCTATAGGGTCTTTCAGTTCATTTATTTTTTTTAAAAAGCTTTCCAGGTGTTTTGAATTATATTTAGTTGTGGTTAGTGGTAAATTTATGAGCTGGCTGGCTACGTCTTTTTGACTTGTGCCATAGAATCTGCAAAAGGGTCCCGGGGTCTCTCTCTTGGGGTCTCTCTCTCTCTCTTTCTTTCTTTTTTTTTTTGCCTTCCAAATTTCAGCTTGGAAAAATAACAAAAATGTTCCCAGCTCCCCATTTTCCCACCATTACTGCTTTCTTTGAGCTTTCAAGGGATGAATTCTGACATGCAGTTTCATGTCCTACCCTAGGATTATACACTAGTCTCATAAAGTACCTGTGGGTAGAAAACCTGCCTGTTTTCTCCTTAAAAGCCCTACGTGGTTTGTAGGGTTGACATTTTAATCATTACCCCCCTTAAAATTCCCAGTGACTGTCCAGGTGCATCACTGGCAGAATCTCCCAACCAAAGTTTAGCAATAACAAAGGAAGAAGAGAAGAAACACTTAAATATTGTACTTACAGTTTGTGTCGAGGAGAAAAATGCTTACACTGCTAAAGTCTATTGCAGCTTAACTAACACTTCGCTAGGACAATATGCTGAGTGTTCTGCATGTTGTTTTCTTTATTTTTCCCCCTAGCAATGATTTCTTAACTCAATGTTCCATTAACCTTGAGGCAAGCCAAGAACTTTTTTAGGATGCTTTTAATGCAAGTAATTTACTTACCCATATGATTAATTAAGGGATATATTTCAATTATAAAGGTTTGCATATATGTAGAGCTATAATTTTTCCTTGGTTTATAAAGTAGTTTATAAAGTTCTGCTGACCCACAAAAATCTAACTGTTGCAGTTACTGTTAGGCAGAGTACAGTAGGGTGTGTAACTGGTGTGCTGTCGTTTCCTTGAGCTAACTAGGGAGAACTTGTTATTTGGTGGCTGGGTGATGGGTTAAGCAATACAATAGTTTAAACAGATTTAAGAATCTAGCCAGACAAGTTAGGAAGTGAGACTTCTGTGAACTTCTGGCATTAGAGAGAGATGTGCTGGCCCCAGTGGATTTGGGTCTCTTCCTTCCTTGGCTTGAGCTGTGGATTCTAGGCGTTTTAAGGTTTCCTCCCCACACCCACCTTCTCCACCACCAAGGTCAGCCTCAGAGCAGCATCTCCTAAGAGACCTGGAGAGGAAGGGTTTCCGGTTGTCCTTGCTTTTTAATTTAAGGGGTTTGTTTAAACCTGAATTCAAGGGGGAAAAAGCAGTTTTTCCACATATAAGGGAAGTATCTAGCTGGATTTTGTGGTCCTTTGTTACTAAAGTTCTAAAATTGTGGACTTTTAGTATCCTGTGATATGTGTTTTTCATGTGCTAAATTACAAAGGCAGGACGGGAGTCGGGAGGGGGTCCAGAGTGTCCTCTCATCAGCTCTTCCAGATTCAATATGTAATCACTAGGGAGAGAAATAAGAGCAGAGGTTTTAAAATAAATAATATAGTTTGAATAGTAATCGTCATATAATCCAAAAGCATTTCTTGAGCAACTATTGTGTGTCTAGCACTGTGAAGGAGGGTCTGAGTAAATTTGCCTGAATCCTGGTTCCCTTGTGCTTATTATTCAATGAGAATACAATAAAGTAGTGAGTGGCATTGTCCTAGGGGAGTTTAGGAAAGGGAAAATATCATGAAAGAAGTGAGACTTGAGCTAGCCTTTAAAGACGGTTAATATTTGGGCCAGTCTGGCCCAGTAACACAAGTCTGGTTAGAGGTGGGTGCGGAGGCTGACCATGAGGAAATTGGCTTGACTTGAGAAGAGATCTGTGCGGCAGCTGGGAAGCAGGGCAGGGGAGTTAGAGATGGAATGTGGCCAACAACAGGGAATGACCTTGGAGAGTAATAACCTAAGGAAAAGGCCAGGACATCAGTGAGAAAAATAGGGATAGAAAGTAAAGGAATAAATACAAAATACTGCAAACAGGAAAGTTTGGACTTGGTACCAAATTAAATATAGGGGTTAAAAGAGGAGGGAGCAAAAGAGAATCAACATTCTAGATAGGTAACATCAAAATAGCAATTGTGATTGCAGAGAATTTGGGGAGAAAGAAATCTGCTTTGGGGAGCAGTAATGAGTTTAGCTTTAGGGATGTTTTTCAAGTGTCAAACTTTTTATTTGGTGGCAATTATTTAAAATATGCTGTGGCTTGAATGGGAGAGCAGGAATAGATTTTTAGAATTTGGAAGTTATTTGAGAATAATGTCTGTAACCCATAATAGAATTCAGAGAACGGTAATTGGATAGATGTATGGTGGGGCAAGGTGGAGTAGTGGTGGGGGGCTAGACACAGTAGGAACCTTGAGGAAGGAAGAAGTGGCAACAAATATTGAAAAGAAGGAAGGATCAGAGAGGTAGTAGGAGAACCAGAATACTGTAACATATAATATAAGCTAAAATGAGGGTATTTCAGGAATTAGGGAGTCATCTTATGTCAGATGCCAAAAGAAGAAATTGAGGAGAGTAGAAAGTTAAAAATCCTTTTAGCTGTGTTAGAGTCTAGTGTATATTAAGCTCCTTTGCCATGCAAAGTTAGAATCTCATTATAACACAACCTGCAACAGTACAGAATTTGATACACTACTATTTAGTTTTGTGCTCTATTCCAAGAGGATAGATATTCCTGGAAACATCTTATCCATGACTCTTCTGCTGCATAAACCCTTAGGGACTGCGTAAGATAGAAGTTTATACATATTCTCTTAAAAGATATACAGCAGGCCACAGCAGTTAAACATGATTGGGTGAATTCTTCCACCAAGTTTTAGCAGGCTTTTTACCCCTCCAAACAAATATTTGTTCATATCAACTTTGGTATGATGAAACTAAGATGCAGAAGCATTCGCCTCTCGCTCTTGAGGCTCAACTTAGGTCAGTCAAATGGGGTTGGAACTATAATCCAGTTCTCCAGATTGTCTAATTTGTTTTTTTCTTCTCTAACCCATTGAGAAAATAAAGATTAACCTTCAGCTCAATATATCTGGTCTCCTGGACCTAAATTCAGATCAAGACTTATTCCTAAGCTTACATTTTAGAATTACAGAGTAAGGTGTAGGCGGCATTTGTCATTCTAGTAGTCACCACGCCTTGGGTGGGTGGCTGGGCAGAACAGTGACTGAAGGATGGAGTGTGTGTCCCTAAACCCGACACGCCCTGAAATCTTCCTGAATTAGTAAGTCACTTTATCCATATATTCTTGCACAATAATGGTGAAGGGGAAGTAATTTGGATAGCTGCTGATAAGACATTTTTGGGTCCTGTGAAATGGCGATACTTCAAACAGAATGGGAGTAGCTGTACTAAACTAAGCAAACAGAATTCTTTCGAAAATAGTTATGGAGTTTCTACCTTGTAGCTGAAGCTTCCAGCAAGAGTAAAGTCAGTCCCTTCCCTCAGGGAGAGATAAAGCACAGTGCAAGTAACTGGAATGCAGGGCAGAATGTGTCTAAGTACTATGTGAGCGAGTCATAGCAGAGACATTCTTAGAGTGGGCTCTTGGAGGAAATGTAGAGTGTAAAGGCTTGACAGCTCCTAAGAAAAGCATCAATGAAGAGATAATGAACCTATTCATTTTGCCAATCTACCAAATGGTAAGATGTAATAAGTTTATTTACCAAATGAATAGTGTAACTGTGTCTATTTTTACAGGGGACTTGAGCTCATGAGTAAAGTCCTTCCAAGTTGTCATTTTTGTTTAAATTTCCCTTGAGCAATAAAGTAAAATTCACTCAACTGCCAGTTTTATCATGTGTTATGTACTGGCTTTAGAGCTGCAGGGGTTGGGAAATGAGGGAAATATGAGTGTTTCATATTAGGAGCACCAGCACAGGATAGGATGAAGAGTAGCAAAATAAATGCCTTGTTATCCACGTGGCATATGGCATTCTGTTGTTTAGTGCTTTGCAATACAGTGTGGCCATTTCAGTGAAGGGTGCTAAGACTCTAGATACTTAATTCTTGGCCTAAGCCATTATCTGTCTCTGTGTTAATGCTGGAATCCTTGGCATTTTCTGACATAATCATGCCCAAGCTTGATTACCCGAGTTCTGTAGATTGTTCAAAGTGTCCCTTGTGCTTATCTCATCTATCGGCTCAGCTGTCATACTCATTCAACCCTTGTGCTGAAGACTGTGTAAGATTCATCTTCATAAAACACCACATAGGATGAATTGCCAGTTTCCGCTCTTGAAATCTATTGAATCACTCCCCATCCCTTCCTTTCTGTTCTCACCTCTGCTCAGCCTAGTTCAGGCCCTCCTGAACTCTCTCATCTGTTAGTTGTGAGAGCTGAGCTTTTAAGTTGATTTCCCTGGTGCAAATCCATATTTCCACTTGCTGCTAGACTAAACTTCCTGAAGAAGCATTTTACTCTTCAACTTATAAAACTTTGGTAACTGCCCATTGTCTGTAGCTCTGTTTTGCAGCATCGAACCCCATGATTTGCATAGTGTCTTCACAGTCTTATGTCCATCTGGACTTGTTATCTTCTTTTAAATCAGCTCATTTTAAATATTAAAACATGTATATTAAAACATGTAGCCTCACTGCAAGCAATAAACTCCATGTAAACATGAGTCAGGGTTAGTTTTAATTTATTCCTCTTCACAGTCAAATGGACACATTAAGTAAGAGGAACAACATTGGTGAGCCACCTAAAATTCCCTCTCCTAAGAGGTTGCTCACCACACTGATAGTCCACCTCGTTATTATTATTGCAGCATTTAAGGACCACAGCATGGCCTTGACATTATTCACCCTCTTCTCTCTGTCAGAACTCTCCACTCCAGCCAAACTGGTTTCTTTGTGCCCTCCTTAGGTAGTAACTTTACCTATTCTCCTCCTTAGCTTCTGAAATACCTTTCTCTACCTCCTCTTCCTCCTTCTCCTCCTGATCTGTGTTTGTCTTTCCCATCCCCTTTGGTCACTCTTCACTCCAACCCATCTTATCTGTAGCAGTGCCTCCACCTCTCTAAATTCTGGCATTTTGCATCTACTGCCTTGTATCAGTAGTTCAGCATTTTCATTTTATCTGGCCTAGTTCTATCCTCATTGTATCATACAGTGTCAGAGTTAAGATGTATCTCAGAGAACTTTTCATAGGACTCTTACTGGATATAGACCCTTGAAGCTCCTTGAGGACAGCAATCACATTATTCCTATCAAGCCCCAAATGTGTGTCTCTCTTTTAGGGTTTTTCTGACTCCAGAAGTCATTGAATATACCATTATTTCAGGATTTTTCAGGAGTTATTTTATCTAGCTCATTCTGTTGATCAACAGTTTTTCCACCAGAAATGCCAAAGTCATACCTTTATTATCTTGCCCCCAGCTTGTCCCTGTTGTAAGTTTCCACCCTTCACACCTTCCCTCAGTATCTCCTCACCTCCTGACATACATTCAGCCTTCCCAGTTTTCAATCCATTTTGTTACCTTCTCCTTTACTTCCTAATAATAATAATGATAATAATAATAATAATAATAAACTCTTGTTTGTTTTTTTTTTTTGAGACAGGATCTCACTCCGTTGCCCAGGCTGGAGTGCAGTGGTACAGTCATAGCTCACTGCAGTCTTGAACCCCTGGGCCCAAGCAATCCTCCTACCTCAGCCTCCTGAGTAGCTGACACTACAGATGTGTGCTACCATGCTCAGCTATTTTTTTTTTGTAGAGATGGGGTCTCACTGTCTTACCCAGACTGGGCTCAAACTCCTGGCTCAAGTGATCGTCTTGCCTCAGCCTCCCAAAGTGTGATGCTGGGATCACAGGCACGAGCCACTATGCCTGGCCAATAATAAACTTTTTTTGTTGTTGAAGATCTCATCCGTGTCTGTCTCCCTAGTTCTGTCTTTCTTTTATCCTTAGCCCCAAGTTGTTGAACATAAAGTCTAGAACTCACTACTCTTTAGCAGTTCCTTTCTGGCCCCAGACAAGGGAGAAGCTAAACAGTTGGGGTCAGGGGCATTCATGGGGATCTTTGAGTGATATTTCCCTAGTGATATTTTGCTGTTGCTGATGCTAACAATGATAGTTCACATTTGGCACTCACAGTGTCCAGACACTGAGCTCAGCACTGGTCATAGTGTCCTTGTTAATCCTTGCAACAACCCTAAGAATCAGGGACTCCCACCCTCCCCATTTTACAGATGATGAAATGCAGGCATAGGGAGATTAGGCACAGCTGTTAATGGCAGAACCAGGCATTCCAAAGCTGAAACTACACTGTACTGCTCAAACAACACAGGTGTAGGAGGTGTATGGGAGCCTGAGCCCCATTTCCTGTTTGCACATTCCTGCTCATACATGCACAGGAATATATACTTATGGGGTACGGTCACTGGACCCTTCTCACTCTTTCACCACCCCCTCTGCTCCTGCCATTTCCTGGGCACCCACATAGACGTAGTGCTGCAGAGTGAACCTGCCTTTGAGCAGATCCACACAAAATGTGCAGATACACAAGCCTTCTACCTCAGGCCTATAGCACGCCTGCTTTCTGACCTGCTTGGTACCTCTTGGGTCCAAAGTGTCAGAGTGTGGATTTTCACAATCCCCCTCCCACATTTTAAGTTTACAGGCAAATGAACCTTAATGTGCCTTCTCTACTTCCTTCCCTCCCTCCTTCCCTCTCACACTCTGCCAGAAAGAAGAACCTGCTGACACTACCCCCCATCTATGTTTTGACTGTAGGAGAGAGAGCTTTCTGGATCCCACTCCTACCTGTGGGGTCTGCAGGAGAGCAAGTCGTCTTGCCTTCTTGTTGTTTCTCTCCTTCACACATGCATGACACTGCAAAGGGTTTGCTGGCTTGAGTCTTTTACACACACAAACACACACAGTCTGAGACATTTGATTTGTTCACCCTCCCATTTGCCTTGAATGGTAGTGTGTGTTTTTTAATTCCACTCTCATATACACAGCTTACAGGAGAGTTAACTTTCTAGTGCCACCCGCCCGCCCCCCCCCCATAGGCTATGTGCCCCCTTGTTTTTTTTTCACCTAGCATCCAGGGCCAAGATTGTTTAGTGCCTTTCTTACAGGCCTTGTTGGCAAGAGTGAGCTTTACTATGGTGACACCCTCCCCACCCCCGACACAGATGATGCACACAGGAGTACAAAAGGATGAGGCTCCTGATCACCCCACGCCTCCTTAGACCTACGTCTGTGTACATCCTCTGTCTGTGAGGGAGAGAAGAGGTGACTCCTTACCTGTTTGTCTCACATGCCTCTCACATTGGGGTGTGAGCTGTCTCAGTTCCCTCCCACACATGAGGTTTCCAGATGTGCGAGGTTTCCAGATGTGCAAGCTTTCTGAGCTGTGCCCTGCCTCTTAAACCCAGCATGCCTTCTTAGTGCTTTTCCCACAAGCATGCATTATTGGAGAGTGGACTTCGCTTTTTTTTTCTTTTTCTTTTTCTTTTTTTTTTTTTAACTTGCTGAGTTGAAGGATTTGAAGGATAGTGGGCCTAAAAAAACTGGCTCTGACCACTGGCACATGTGCCTTCACATGTGTACACACACATACACCACGAGGGAGATGACTCCTTCGGCCTGTTAGTGTTTGCTTTGTATGGTAGATGTGTTGAGGAATAAAAAAAATAATGTGCCCCTTGTAGCTTAGGGGAAAAATAAGTTCAGAAATGGCAGTTGATCCATTAAGGATGGTGGGCAGTTTCTAAGCTACACTCTGTTGGCCAGCAAGTTTAAAGACTAAAGAAAAAGTGTCAAGGTGAACACATATTTGGCTCTTTTCACTATAGTTAGTGTTGTCAAGCAGCTGGTACATGAGGAATAGAATATGAAAATTGTGCTACAAGGAATACGTTTGCTTTCTTAGTCTGTACATTAAAAGCTGCTTGTTTTTTTAAGTTGTTTTAAAGGTTGTGGAGCATTGTTTGAATGATAATTATTTACATTGTAAGAATGGTATGAAATTTATGATATTTTAAAAATTTGCTAGGATTCATCAGTGAACATTCTTCCTATATCTGTCCTGTCTCTGCCTCTGCTCTCTACTCCCCCAGCTCTCCTGCCCCATGCAAGCCTCTCGAGCTATCCCATCCCACCTTGACCACACAGGAATACAGTGAGCTTTTTATTTTAAATATGCTTCTCCAAACCTGTTGGACTGTGGGTTTCCCCATCCCCCTCCTGCTGCAGCCTCCCTCTCAAATCCTGCTTTTCTCTTTCTTTCTCTCATGCACACACACTCATGTTATGCACGTAAGGGAGACACCTGAGTTGCTCCATTGCATCCAGCATTGCAGGACTGTGAGCTGTCTATTGCTGCCACTCTCCTACCCCACGCATGGCTTAACCTAAAATAAAACTGACCTCCCAAGTGGGAGGTTATTACAACCTCCCAACGCACACACTGGCTGGGCCACAGTGTGTGTGAGCCACTGTGTCAGCCGCCTTATTACTGCTTTTCTGTGCATGCCCCCACACACATTTATGATAGGAGCTTGAGCCTCCTTATTCTCCATCCTTGTTCTTTCTGTCTTCCTTTTCCTCCCTCATCCCACATGCGTGTGCCCAGGATGTGCTAGAAAGTGGGTCCTTATCATTTTCAGTTCTCATACACATGTGAGTACACACAGCTGTAGACTTCAGTGGTTAGGCCCACTGTCTCGACAGTCAGATTACCTGTGGTAGAATCCTGACTTGATCTGTAATAAGCTTTGTGATCCTAGACAAGTGACTTATCTTGTATCTCAATTTCCACAGTATGTAAATGGGATAACTAATTGTGCCAACCATATAGGTTTGTAATAGGCACTGAAGGAGGCAATGCATGTATTGAGATGAACATGTAATAAAATTCCTTAACCCACATGCTTTGCCTGGAGCAACTGATTCTTCGAAGAAAACTCACACCTAGGCTGCTTGGTCCCATTATTTGAAAATGTTTGGGAAGTACTGCCTTGGATGACTGTTTCATAATCCTTTCCTGTCCTCAGATCTGCAGTGTCACCTCCCTTCCTTCCTCCTCACTCTCAGCTGCTGACTTTGCTTTCTTCTTCCCTGAGAAAATGGAAGCCATCAGAAGGGACCCTCTGAAGTTCCCCTGACCTCTCCTCCATTACCTGTGCATGTCCCTAAGTGTGAGCTCCTCCCCATTATTGTAGATGAATTACTGGCACATGTAGCCAGGACCAGTTCCTCCACTTGTATACTAGATTTCAACCCCTGTGACCTATTCAGTGACACTGCTCCTGCAACTGATCCCCCTCTACTTACTGCATCATCAACTGTTCTCTGTATACTGGAGTGTTTGTACCAATATTTAAATGTGCTGTCACATATCCCGTCTAAAAATAATTTTAAAAATTAAAAAGCACTACCTTCTCTACCCAAAAAGCTCCTCCAGTTTCTACTAATTTCTCTGTTCCTCTTTACAAAAAAAAAAAAAAAAAATTTTTTTTGAAGGAGCTGATTGTACTCCATCTCTACTTCTATTCTCCCATTTACTCTTTTTTTTTTTTTAAACTTTAATTTCTAGGGTACATGTGCACAGCGTGCAGGTTTGTTACATATGTATACATGTGCCATGTTGGTGTCTGTACCCGTTAACTCGTCTTTCACATTGCGTCTATCTCCTAATGCTATCCTTCCTTCCTTCCCCCCACCCTATGATACGCCCCGGTGTGTGATGTTCCCCACCTTGTGTCCAAGTGTTCTCATTGTTCAATTCCCACCTGAGTGAGAACATGCGGTGTTTGGTTTTCTGTCTTTGGATCCCTTCCTTACACCTTATACAAAAATTAATTCAAGATGGATTAAAGACTTAAATGTTAGTCCCATTTACTCTTGAACACCCTCCATGTAAAACTGTAACCTGCACCACTTAAATGACCCTGGTCAAAGTCCCCAGTGTCCTTCACATCTCCCAGTTTACTGGGCAATGTTGTCATCTTACTTGACAGATCAACACACAGTTGATCACTCCCTCTGCCTTGAGACTCTACCTACTTTCCAGGATTCCACACTCATGAGGTTGTTTTCTTACCTCACAAACCTCTCTTTCTCAGTCGCTTGATGGTTTCTCCTCCTCTTCCTGAATTCTAAGTATTAAAGAGATATAGGGCTTAGTCTTCAGACTTTTTTTTTCTTCTCATTAGTCCTCAGCTATTCTCATCTTGTCTTGCAACTCTAAGTACCATTTTATGTGGATGATTTCTGTGTTTGTGTTTCCAGCCTGGACTTCTCTCCTGAATTCCAGATGCCTATGTCCAACTATGTGCTGGACATCTGCCCCTGGATGTCTAATAAGTATCTCAAAACTTTAACACATCCGAAGCTGAGGTCCTGGTTTTCCTCCCCCTCTCTCAAAAAGCCCTACTCCTCCCTCCATGTTCTCCAACTCAGCAAACAGCATTTCCCAATTGCATAGGCCAAGAATATGGAGAATTTTAATAGGCTAAAGGTTTTGGATTCATCTTTGACACTTTTTTCCCTCCATTCTCCAAATACAAACCGCTATCAAATCTTGTTGGCTCTACTTTCAAAATACATTTCTAATCTGACCACACAGCCACTTCTCATACTTCTCACGTCCTCTATCATTTCCACACTAATCCACCTTTTCCCTGGGCTGACAAGTTAAGTTCTCTTGCGTCTGTCTGTCTGTCTGTCTCTGTGTGTGTGTGTGTGTGTGTGGTGTGTGGTGTGTGAACACAAAGTGGTTGGTGGCTGAGAGCTTGAGCTTTCTTTTTTGAGTCCTCTTTCTAATGACTTGCATGCCAGATTCTAAGCTTTCTTACCATCTGTTCTTGTATGTGTGGTCTGGTGTTATTTCTTCTGTAAAATAGGGATAATAATCACCTCATGGATATTTTATGAGAATAAATGAGCTATGTGTGAAAAACACTTAGAACAGTGCTCAGCAAATGTAAATACTATACTGGTGTTAGGAATAAAAAATAAAGGAAAAGAAGGAAGGAAAACAACTATGTTGTAGATAGTGAACATTTCTGAAGGTACATATGTAAATTTACACAAGCACACCTTCTCATTACAGCATGTCTGAGGCATAGTCATAGAAGTCCAAGGCATCTGGGACACACATGCACACAGTATACAGGAGAGCAGACCTCCCGACTTGCTTTCTCTCCTCCATGCCTTGAGTGTAGGACCGTTGGCATCTTAATTACCCTCCCACACCCAAGGCTTGCAGAAGAGCAAGCCTTCTCTTCCCTCTCCAGTGCATAGGCATGAGCACATGGACAGGTACACCAAAGGGATGTAGACCTTCTCTTACGTGCTCTGTGTGTGGGGTACATTGTTACCAGCCATCCCATCTGGATGACTGTCCTGTTTCCATGGCCACCCCTCCTAGTTTACCCATCAGCACTCCTCCAGTGGCTATCTTGCTGCCCACTTGCACCCCCCAGGCCAGTGCCCCTTGCTTCCTAGAACATACCCATACGTCGTGCCAAGAGAGCGAGCCCTTCTCTGCTCCCTCTCTCACATCCCTTGCATGGTGGAGGGTGAGCTTTATGAAAACCCCTCCCACATGCAGGGTTTGCAGGATGGTGAGCCTCAGCTTTCCTTGCTCTCTTGTGCATGTGCACATACACATATGCACCCCTTCACCAAAAGAGAAACACACACCCAGGTGGTGGGTAGGAGAATGACTCTCAGCCATGTCATTTCTCCCATCTCAGTCTTACACGGATCCTGCAGGAGAGGGAGACTTCTCTTAGCTTTCTCTTGTACATGGTGCAGCCCCTCATACTCAGGGGTAGGCACAGTCTAGAAGGAAGGGGGGTCTTTTGACCTGGTTCTGTCTTGCCAGCACCCAGAGGAGGAGAGAGAACCTTCTCAGGACTCCTATACATGGGGCATGATGAAAAGGGAGCCTTCTAGCTAATTCTCACAAACCCAGTTTGTGAGGAAAATTGTGTCTATATCATAACCATATGCAGGGATGCAATATGCACACACATTTTTGGTTCAGGAAGTAGAATCCACTCACTATGCCTGCCTTTCCATATGCATACTTGTTTGCACAAGAGGGTGTGTGAAGATCTGTCTTCTTAAATACTCATGTAGATATGAGTCAGAGTGTGAGTTTTCTCTGTTATCTCCCCAGATCCAGGATTTGCAGCTGATTCATTTGGTGAGCCATTCATTCATTCAGCAAATATTTATTGAGCATCTACTGTGTGTTGGGTACTCCCCTATGCACCAGGGATACACCAGTGGTCAAAAGACAAGAATCCTTGCCCTAGTGAGGGGAGGCAGGTAATGAACAAAATAAGTAAAATACATAGTGTGCCAATTGGTGATAAGTGCTCTGGAGAATAATAAGGCAGGAAAAGGGGACAAGGAGTGGGTGGGGGCAGTTACAGCAGAGATGGTGGTAGAGAAGTTTCGATATCAAATAGGGTAGCCAGGAAAGGCCTACTGTGTTCTAGGAGCAACAAAGAGCCACTGTGGCGGAAGCATACGGCTGGGAAGTAGTAAGATACAATGGAAAAAGGGGAAAGCTGATAATTACTATGTATCTCTAAAATGTAAGGCCTCTTTTTAAAAAAATCATACCATTATCACACTTAAAAATAATTACCAGCCAGGCCCAGGGACTCATGCCTGTAATTTCAGCACTTTGGGAGGCTAAGGTAGGCAGATCGCCTGAGGTTAGGAATTCAAGACTAGCCTGGCCAACATGGTGAAACTTCGTCTCCACTAAAACTACAAAAATTAGTCGGGCCTGGTGGCAGGTGCCTGTAATCCCAGCTACTCGGGAGGCTGAGGCAGGAGAATCGCTTGAACGTCGGAGGCGGAGGTTGCAGTGAGCCGAGATCGTGCCACTGCACTCCAGCCTGGGCGACAAGAGCGAGGCTTCGTCTCAAAAAGAAAAAAAAAATACCAACAATTTCTTAATATCATCACATATCTGCTGTTCTCATTTCCACTTGTCTCAGAAATATCATAAATTAGGATCGAGATAAGGTCCGTGCATTGCATTTGGTTGATACATATCTGAAGTCGCTTTGAATTGTATCGTTCCCTTCCATCTATATTTTTTCTTTCCTTATAATTTATTTGTTGGAAGAAAGTGGGCCATTCATCCTATACAGTTCTCCATAGTCTGGATTTTTGTGATCACATCCCTATGATGTAGTTTACATGTTCCTTTTCCTTGTTTGTATTTCCTGTAAATTGATAGTTGCATCTGGGAGCCTGATCAAATTCAGGCTTAATTTTGAGGAAGGTGGAGCAGAACTACTTCCATTAAGAGGCACAAAATGACTGATGGTCATCTCTCTGTGATGTTAGTTGCCACAGATGCTCAATTCATAGAGCCATTATTTCATTAGGGGTTGCAAAATGATGATATTCTAATCCCATTATTCTCTCTTGATTTATTAGCTGGAATACTTCTGTAAAGAAAAACTTCCCTTCATCTGCTATTTGATCACCCAGTGTTACAGTCTTTATAGGAAAGATAGGATAAATGTTTGATTCTCTTTATTTATCAGTACTCAGAATAATGAGTTGGTTCACTAGCTTACTCTAAAGAGGATTTTTTAAAAATCTATTATAATAAACTCATAGATTTAAATATATTTGAACTTTTAATCCATTGCAGTTCTTTCCTTTAGTGAAACTCGAATGCCCCATCTTTAGCCAGTAGGAGCTTCTTCAAATTGGTTCTTCAGTCCTTTTGACATGGCCTCCATAGTTATCTGGTAGCTTCTCTGCTTTCAGAGATGAAAAAATGTACAAAGCTCATCGCAGATACCTTCCCCAGGCCTGGAATCTGCCATGTCTTCAAGAAGCCCTGGTTTCTTTTAGTCAGACATGATATTTAAAGACCATATTTGCCTCTGGATTGGTCATTGTATTTAGGCTTCTCCAGTGATTAGAACAGAACAGTATTTTGTTTTTGTGTTTTCTTGTTTCTAGATAAATATATCGTGATTCCATTATACTTCCAATTCAAAATCAGGATTACAGTTTTCTGTGTCTTTGCTTCACAAGTGTGGTTCTGACTGTTGTATGGCAAATAGGAGGAGAAACTGCAGAAACTGGGAGATCAATTAGGAGGCCATTGAAATAATTCAATTGAGAGATGGATGGAGGCCTGCATCAGAGTGATCGTGGTGAAGGTAGTAAAAAGTAGTTAAATATGGATATATTTTAAAGTTACAGCCAGTTGAGTTTATTGATACATTGCATGTGAAGTGTGAGAGAAAGAGGAGTGGAAGACTGAGCCCTCTCTTCCCTCTTTGTCCCATATGAGTTGGGTACATATGCTGACACTGCCTCTTTAATCTGTAGCGTCTGCATGCAAGTGCTGTCCTGGTGCAGTACACCTGGGCTAGGACTCACAGATAGTATGTTATGCACAGAGCAGAGAGTGCCTGTCACCTCTCCTAGTTCCTTTCAGAGAGCTTTTTGAATGCCTCTTGGATTTGGGGATCCGATAGTGGGAAGAGCATCAGGGATGCTGGGTTTACTGTGGGGTGAGCTTGTGCCAGAGAACACAGTTCATCATTCCCATTCAGCCTGCCTTCATGTGTTCAAGGGGCTGGAAAAGGGGAGCTTTTTCTTTCCTTCCTCCCATGTTATCCTTGGGGTGCAGGTACCTGAGCCTTCTCATTTGCTCCTTCTCTTTAATCCTTGATACTGGTGCTAGTGCTCTCCACATGTAATGCACTTGGCAAGGATTCGGATGGGGTGAGCCTTAGCTGCAGATGGAAGGACAGAGCCCTTGTACATCACCTCCCTCTCCTGCTGCCTGCCAGTATTATTTACTTCCTGTAGGGAGCCAGAAGAGAACAGGACAGCCACAGTCCCCTGAGTGTACTGCCTGGCTGCACATATAGGAGGATAAAGCTCATTTGTACTCACTGTGCAGGTGTGCACACATGCTGGGGATACTGGAGAATGAATTTACTTTAGTTCCCACTCCCCAAGCGCCCCACCTTGTCCCCCAGGATGGTCAGGCATCTAGGGATGTAGACCCATGTACACGGAGTCCCACTGATCAGGTAAGCTGTGGGTGGATCCTTCCTACCCTAACTCTACTCTCTTTGTCCTCCCAGAAAGGGCAGTGAGCTGTCTCGGCATTCTTCCCTTAGGTAGCTATTGAATGAAGATGCACTTGCTTGTTAATGTTCTCTCTCACAATTACAGATACACAAATATTCGTATATGCACATGTGCACAAGCAAGGCAGACAGGAGAATTAGCATGCAAGGGAGGCCCACATGTGGCTGGATGCCCAGCATATGCAGACATGTGAGCATACAGGGACAGGAGAGACAGGAGCCTTTTTGATTTATACTCACAGGGCCAGATGCCCCCATCTTCCCATCTTTACTCATTTTCTCTCTCTCTCTCTCGCACACACACACACACAGAGTGAAACTTCTGATGTTTTCCTTCATATCCCTTATGTGAAGGGGTGTGAACTTTGCTGACCTAGGGAGATTGAAGGAGAACCTCATCAACTCACACATGAGGAATTTAAGAGGATGAATCTGTGTATCCTCCTTGTGCAGGCACTCACACTCACAGATATTCAGACCTCTTCTCTCCCACATGTCTCTTGCATGCAGGGGTTTCACCATCCCCCTTAAAATTGCACATTCTTTCAAACACATATATACATAAAAATGGAGAGTAAGAGGTAAAAATATTGATGGCTGTGTGCCAGGTACTATACTTTATTTCATTTTCTTGACACCATTTAAGAGGTAGGCTTTAAATTGTCCTCATTCTTCAAAAGTGTTTAACTTGATCTTGGGAAAATCAGGTCGATTCTCTAAGCTAATATGTGGTAGAGTGTGCGTTTGAACCAAGGTTCGTAGATACCAAAGTGCATGGTTTTTCCACTATATTAGTGATTCACCCAGTGTAGTCCCTGGACCAGTAGCATCAGCATCACCTGAGAACTTGTTAGAAATGCAAATTCTTGGGTCTCACCCCAGATCCACCAAGTCAGAAACCTCTGCACCCTGTATATTACCCAGGTCTTCAGGTGATTCTGGTGCATGTTAGAGAACAACTGTGCTAAACTGTACTGCCTTCTTGTTGCATAGCCACACAAAGCATTTGCGGGATCATGAGCTTTTGTGTTATATTCTTTCCCTTTCCTCCCTTTCACACTCCTCTCTCCTCCCAGTCTCTTTGTCTTTGTAGGTTTATATATTTTTGTTGTTATCTGAGAGAACAGACAAAATATGTGTTCAACTAGACATCTTTAATGCAAAGCTTAAGAACTGTTCTCTTTACTTCTGTATCATCACAAATAAGTACCTTGTGTGAAGAAGAATGAGCCCTCTTGCTGAACCCTCGCAGGGCTTTGTGCTCTGCTCCCCCTCTCTAATCCTTGCTACCTGGGTGAGAGTGCTGTCTGAATGCAATGCACCTGGGCAAGGATTCTGAGAGCGAGAGCTTCATCTTCGTGTAGGACGGCGCATCTTTCTATCCCCCTATCATCCATTCCACAAGTATTTATTGACCACCTTTTCTGTATATGATACTAAGTTGGGTAATGAGCATACAGTTGCTAACAAGACATGCCTGGCCCCTACCCTCATGGAGCTACAGTTGAGGAAGAAGAATGAAATTCCTCATCAACCATTACACCTACATGCCCTGAGAGTGGGTGGGCCACAGAGTGGACTTCTCATTACCACTGTCACCCACAGACATACACAAAAGCATGAATCTTCTCTGATCTCACATGGAACTCTGCAGGAGAAAAGATTCTCTGCCTTTCTGTAAAGTCCCTAGTAAATGACACTCTGTATATATGAGAGTGAGACTTGGTTATAGCTACACATGCACACATACAAACACACAAAGGGCAGGTACCAGAGCCTTCTTGTCTGCTCCCCCTCTCGAATCCTTGGAACCTAGGTGTGAGTGCTATTTCAGTGCAACACACCTATTCAAGGATTCAAAGAGGCTGAGCCTTGTCTGCATGTAGAAGGACCAACAACCTGTCACCTTCTTTCACATGTTCGTGTTTCCTGTGCGGTGCCAGATCCTACAGTGGGTGGTGGAGATACAATGGTAAATAAGACAGCTAAGGTCCCTGGGCTCTGTAGAGGGCACCTGTGGGAGAATGAATTTCATCATTGCCCTGGACAAGCTTACACCTCTTTGAGAGCATGAGCTTTCTGTTTACTCCAAGCTTACTATGTGTCAGATACTGTAATGGGGAAACACACATTGGGTGATGAGACTTGCACAGCCAGTCTTTGCTCTCAGTGAGCTTATAGTTTACCAGAGGAACAGAAGGGAATAAAGTATCCCAATTTTCTGTACCATCTTCCAACATGTGCGTGTACATGTGTGCCCACATACATGGTTTGTCCCAACCTCCTTGCTAGGCCCCAAATACATCCAGCACATGCAGACCCTCAAGTGTGAGCTGAAAAAGATGCCACTCACATCTTTTATTCTAGTCTGAGGTTTTGTCTGAGAGGGCATGTCCATGTGACCTTGTGCATGGGGATGAATACATATACTATCCCTGGGGAGAGGCATCTGTCTTAGCAAATGCACACAGAGATACTTTGCAGGGATGGGGCCGTGAAAGTCAAATATACATGGAGATATACATGCAGGGTGCAGGTGCCTGAGCCTTCTGCTCTGCTCTTCCTCTCTAATCCTTTGTCCCTGGGTGAGAGTGCTTTCTGAATGCAATGCACCCAGGCAAGGATTCTGAGAGGGTGAGCCTCCTCTGCGTGGAGAACAGAAGATCTGTATGCCACCTCTCAGCTGCTTGCTACTTGCATGCCTTCTCTCTGACCCTCATTCATTCTTTCCTTCCACAAATAATATGTATTGGGCACCGTGTTGGGCATTGGACACAGAAATGAACAAGGCAGACTTGGCCCCTGCCTTCCTGGATATTATAGCCTGAGAGGAGAATGGACTTTGTCACCACTCATTGCCCCTGCATATACTGAGGGTGAATGGACCACATAGGGAACTTCTTCTTTATTATTATTTTTTTATACTTTAAGTTCTAGGGTACATGTGCACAATGTGCAGGTTTGTTACACATGTATACGTGTGTCATGTTGGTGTGCTGCACCCATTAACTCGTCATTTACATTAGGTATATCTCCCAATGCTATCCCTCCCCCCTCCCCCCCCACAATAGGACCCAGTGTGTGATGTTCCCCTTTCTGTGTCCAAGTGATCTCATTGTTCAATTCCCACCTCTGAGTGAGAACATGAGGTATTTGGTTTTCTGTTCTTGCAATAGTTTGCTGAGAATGATGGTTTCCAGCTGCATCCATGTCCCTACAAAGGACACAAACTCATCCTTTCTTATGGCTGCATAGTATTCCATGGTATATATGTGCCACGTTTTCTTAATCCAGTCTGTCACTGATGGACATTTGGGCTGATTCCAAGTCTTTGCTATTGTGAATAGTGCCGCAATAAACATATGTGTTCATGTGTATTTATAGAGGCATGATTTATAATCCTTCAGGTATATACCCGGTAATGGGATGGCTGGGTCAAATGGTATTTCTAGTTCTAGATCCTTGAGGAATCGCCACACTGTCTTCCACAATGGTTGAACTAGTTTGCAGTCCCACCAACGGTGTAAAAGTATTCCTATTTCTCCACATCTTCTCCAGCACCTGTTGTTTCCTGACTTTTTAATGCTCGCCATTCTAACTGGTGTGAGATGGTGTCTCATTGTGGTTTTGATTTGCATTTCTCTGATGGCCAGTGATGATGAGCATTTTTTCATGTGTCTGTTGGCTATATGAATGTCTTCTTTTGAGAAATATCTGTTCATATCCTTTGCCCACTTTTTGATGGGGTTGTTGTTTTCTTGTAAATTTGATTGAGTTCTTTGTAGGTTCTGGATATTAGCCCTTTGTCAGATGAGTAGATTGCAAAAATGTTCTCCCATTCTGTAGATTGCCTGTTCACTCTGATGGTAGTTTCTTTTGCTGTGCAGAAGCTCTTTAGTTTAATTAGATCTCATTTGTCAATTTTGGCTTTTGTTGTCGTTGCTTTTGGTGTTTTAGACATGAAGTCCTTGCCCATGCCTATGTCCTGAATGGTATTACCTAGGTTTTCTTCTAGGGTTTTTATGGTTTTAGGTCTAACATTTAAGTCTCTAATCCATTTTGGATTAATTTTCATATAAGGAGTAAGGAAAGGATCCAGTTTCAGCTTTCTACTTATGGCTAGCCAATTTTCCCAGCACCATTTATTAAATAGGGAACCCTTTCCCCATTTCTTGTTTTTGTCAGGTTTGTCAAAGATCAGATGGCTGTAGATGTGTGGTATTATTTCTGAGGACTCTGTTCTGTTCCATTGGTCTATATCTCTGTTTTGGTACCAGTACCATGCTGTTTTGGTTACTGTAGCCTTGTAGTATAGTTTGAAGTCAGGAACTTCTTATCTACCTTCTTCCCACCTTAACCCACCCATAAGTGTGAGCCTTCACATTCCTGCTCTCACATTGATACTCCTTCCTTCCCTCCCTTCCTTCCTTCCTTTCTTTCCTTTCCTTTCTTTTCCTTTCTCTTTCTGTTTCTGTCTCTTTCTTTTTCTTTCTCTCTTTCTTTCCCTCCCTCCCTCCCTCCCTTCCTTCCTTCTTTCCTTCCTTCCTTCCTTCCTTCCTTCCTTCCTTCCTTCCCTCCCTCCCTCCCTCCCTCCTTCCTTCCTTCCTTCCTTCACTCCTTCCCTCCCTCCCTCCCTCCCTCCGTTGCTCAGGCTGGAGTGCAGTGGCACCATCACAGCTCACTGCAGCCTCAACCACCTGGGCTCAAGCGATCCTCCCATCTCAGCCTCTCAAGTAGCTGGGACCACAAGCTTGTGCCACCATGCCTGGCTAATTTTTGTTTGTTTTTTGTAGAGATGGGGTCTCACTATGTTGCCCAAGCTGGTCTCAAACTCCTAGGCTCAAGCAATCCACCAGCCTTAGCCTCCCAAAGTGTTGGGATTATAGGTGTGAGCCACTGCACCCAGCCTGATACTTGTCGAAGCAACTTTTCTTTACTTTAGTTCAATTCAAGGCAAATGCACTAGGCAAGAAGAGCAAGCCTTCTTGTTAGATGCACATGTGAGGTGTATGGGTGCTGGAATCTTCTGTCCTGGCTCCCCCTGTCTAATCCTTGCTACCTGGGTGAGAGTGCTTTCTGAATGCAGTGCACCCAGGCAAGGATTCTGCAAAGGGGAGTGACATCTTCGCATAGGACAGAGCACTTCTACCTCCTCCTTCCATCCTTTCTATGACTATTTGTTGAGTACCTGCCTACCCTATTGCAGGTGCTGTCCTGGGCAGTTGGCTCACAAGAGAATGAGCCATATCTGATTCCCTACCTTCATGGAGTGTACAGTTCAGGGAGGAGAATGGACTCCTTCTCATTCATTATACCTGCATGTCCTGAGGGTGGGTGGGGTACAGACTGGGACTTGAGCACCCCCCAACACACACACACACACACACACACACACACACACACTCTATCACTCTTCATGGAGTCACACAGATACGTGCTGGAGAATCTACTAAACCTCAGTACAATCACACATAAATACGCTGTGTGCAAGAGAAAGGGCCGACATGGTTACGTACACAGAGACACGTCCTCACAGAGTGGTCCCTCTGACCTGGTCTGTGTGCCAGTACTGCCTTGACTCACTGTCCCTTTTCAAGAACTCCAAGGGAAGAAGTCTTGTCTATATTTGAAAGGACAGAGCTTTTGCACATCAACTCTCCCTCCTCTTCCTTCCACAGATATTCAGGTGTCTATTAGACAGCAGGTATTATGTTCATCACCAAGGATATAGCAGGGATCAAAATGGACAGGTGGCTACCCTACATTCTGGTTGGGACTCATAAACACACTGTACATGAATGTTGTGGATGGATAGGCCACTGTTCAAAATAATGAAGTAGATCTATATGTTCCTTGCCACCCAGTCTGCATGCATGACCATTTGCAGGTTCTGCTCGAGTGAAATTCTCAAATGTCCCCCATCCTTGTACACCCAGACACACTCAGAGACATGGCCCTGCATGCAGAGAACCCCACCTACTGAAAGGGTAGGAGATGGAGCCTGCTGTGCTCTCCTCTCTCCCATTCTCAGCATGCAAACCAGTGAGCTTTCTTAACTCCCTTATAGATAGGGATTAAATGAGGGAAGTCTTACTGCTACTTTCCTTCTTGCTGCTCTGTATGGGAGAGATCCTTTTCATTACTTTTCTGTACAGTCACAGATGAGCACACTATATGCGGTGAGCCTTCCCTGTAAACCCATGTGAGCACATGCACACACATGCACACCTGCACACACACACTCTGTGTGGCTGCTTGGGCCTTCAGTCCTGCCTCCCCCTCTTGAATCCTGGTACCTGGATGCAAGTGCTGTGTCAATGGGGTGCACCCAGGCAAGCATTCCAAGGCTGAGCCTTTTCTGCATAGAGCGAAGAACACCTGTTTATAATCCCCATCCTTCATTCATTCATGCCTTTAACAAGCAGAGGTGGAGCTCCTGTCATGCACCAGACATGGAGAGACAGGGTGGTCAAGAAAGACACAGAACCCATACTCACATGCCTAGTGAGTATGTTTAAGAGAAGGAACTTCTGTTGCCCACATTGTTCATGCATACGTATGTGGCAGAGAGTGAGTCTTCCCATCATCCCCTCCCCAACCCCCAAACAGTGCTCAGCTAGAGAACCACAAAAGGTGTATCCCCCTGAACACAGAGCTGCAGCCATGGTGTGCATAGAATAATGAGTGTCATTAGCAGCTTCTTCTCACTCATGTCTGGTGTGCAAGGCAGTAGGCTTTCTACTTGCTCCTTACGCCCCAGAGCTTGAAGGAAAGTGGTCCTACTTGTCACTCATCTCACACATGCATATGAAGAAAAGACACTTCACCTTTGTATGGTCATAGGAAAATCACCTGTGAGCCAGAGAGTGCTGTTTCTTTTGTACACACACACAAACACAACAGATTTGAAGATGTTTGAACCTTCTATTCAGCCTTCTATTCTATTGTCCCTCTCATTCTTGGTAGTTGGGTACAAATGCTATTCCAGTCCATTGCCTTGTACAAAAATTCAGAGAGGGAATCTCATCCATGTTTAACAGTGTAGAGTCTTTATGTCACACCCCTATATCCCATTCTTTCATTTCTTTAAGTTATGTGTAGAGCAGTGGTTCTCAGTGTGGTCCCTGGACCAGCAGCATCTGTATCGCCTAGGAACTTGTTCAGAATGCCAATTCTTGGGCTCATGATAAACCATGGAAATCTGTACTTTACCAAGGCTCCCAGCTGATTCTGATTCTCACTTAAGTTTGAGAATCACTGATTTAGTGTAAGTGCTAGCTAGGGACAATGATAAGCTCGTCAGGTGAAGGGTGGAAGAGAATGAGCTCCTGCATTGCTCATGTACATTCTCCATGCAGACTGTGGCAGGGAAGCCATCATTTCATTACTCTCTCCATCTCCTACATAACCACACATTCGGTGAGCACATGAGGCTAAGTGAACCCACAATAAGTACTTTATTAGGGAATAGCACTGGCACTGCTTCTAATCTCTCTCTCTCCCTCTCTCTCTCTCTCTCTTCCCCCCCCCTCCCCCCAGCCCCCTCCCATGTGCAGAAGAATGAACTGCTCCTTCTCCCATACCCATTGCATATCGGAGTTGTAAATTCTCAAAACACCTCCTGTGTGCATGGATTACAGGAGGGTGAGCCTTGTCATCGTGAATCTTCTGCTGAACAATTCAAGCAGCCTGTGTTTATTGAGCACTTCTGATGTGCCATGAGCTGTGCTGGGAGTACCCTGCTGAATAATAGACAGTGTCTCTCTCCGGGACTTCCTAACTAGTGGAGGTGTTAGGTGCCTAAACTTCCCCAGGCCTAGACAACAGACACACAGGTGTGTCAGGAATTGAGCCTTCTCATTCTCTTATGAATATATATGCTCGCACTGTGCATGCATGTGCACATACATGTGTAAGTGTAAAAACATTTCTCTACAAAGCTGAATGGAAGGAGCCTTCTTATTATCTAAACTTGCCTGCAAGAATGTGAACTTCCTTGCCATACACACTCAGATGCATGCCTGGTGTGAAGGTACCTGGACTTTGACTTTTGCTTGCCCTCTCCTAGTCTTGCAGCCTAGGCACAAGTGCTGTCTTAGCAGTGCCATGGGCTTGTGCAAGGATACCAGCTCGTGAGCCTTGCCTATGTGTAGGACAGAGCCTGTCCATCCCTTCTCTTTCCTTTGCTCATTCTTTCAGTCAGTCATTTGTGTGTGCATGTTTTTGGTCCATTCATTTATTCATTCCTTTAACAAATTTACTGAATTCCTGCTGTTAGAGAATGCCACAGTAAACTAACCTGTCAGAGATGCCGACCTTACTATTTAGCAGGCTCATGGAGGATAAACATTCTCATGTCATCCAGCTCCCTGTGGATACATGGGCTCAGGGTGCCAGAAATCAGGCTTCTCTTTATTCCCTCACACAGACATGGGTACCTGTGCAAATGCATGTGGTGTGCACATCCTGAGCCTGCTGCTCTGCTTCCCCTTGTATCATTGCCGCCTAAATGTGCATGCTGTCTCAGTGCAACACCTATCCCAGGACTCTCAGAGGGGCCCTTTTCTGCCCATAGACAAAGTGCCTGTGAGTCACACCTCCTCCTCTCCTTCCCCTCTACCTCCCTTTCACAAGTATTGAGTACTTAGTACATGCTAACACTGTGCTGCCAGGGCAATGGGCATATGGTACCACACAAGATGGACTTGGTTCTTGCCTCAAAGAATATGTGTAGAATTGACTTTTTGTTACCTAATATTCCTGCATGTGCTGAGTTTGTGTGGGCCACAAAATGGGACTTCTTATTGACACCCTCTCCCAACATATACACAATGCAAGACATTCCTGTTCTCACACAGACCTGTGCAACAGAGAACCTTCTCTGCTTCGAGCACAGCAGGTGCCCAAGCCTTCTGCCCTGTTCTCCCTCTCTAATCCTTGCTATCTGGGTGCTAGTGCTGTCTCAATGCAATGCACCTGGGCAAGGATTCAGAGAGGGGGAGCTCAACTGTACCAAGAAGGACAGAGAGCCTAGATATCATCCCTCCCACCCTCCCCGTCATAGTTTTTGAGTGATGGGTGTGTGCTGGGGAAGCACAGAACAGAACAGTTAGGGATTTCAGGTGCTCTGGTGGGCTTGTCTGTGTGTTAGAATAAATGGCCTTATTAAATAATGTCCATGTGTGCAGGTATCCAGAGTGAGAGTGAGCTTTCTCTGTGTTCCCCACCTGCTGTCCACACACAGAGTGGTGGGCAGGAACCAGAGCCTTCTGATTTGCTCGCTCACTTCCTTCCAACCTAGATGTGAGTGGTGTTTCAAGTATTAAGTCAAGGATTCAATGAGATGGAGCCTTGCCTACCTATATGTATATATATGGACTGAGTGCATATATGTCTCTTTTCTTGCCTTCCTGAGTATGTCTTGAGTTTCTAGAGTGTGACAGGTACTCTTTTTAGTGTTAAGGATGCAGCGAAAAACAAGAGTCAGAATCACTGGATGTACTCTCTGATGGGCAGCTTTAGAAGAATGAACTTCAGACAGGTGGGCACAAATGATGGGAGCCAAAGAGAGAGTCTTCCTATTCCCCCCACTCTGTCCCCTCTGAGGACAGGGAGATGCACACACTCATGAAGCTTTGCACTTACAGAATGTATAGGAGTTTGAGTTTGTAAGCTGCCCTTTATCTTCCAGGGCATCCCGAGCAGAACTATGAGCTGCCTTTAGATGTCTGCTACAGACTCTTCTTGAATTAGAGCCGGTGAAGAGCAAGGGGCCCTTCTTATTGCTGATCTTGTATGCACGCCACACAATATGGAAATGAGAACAGCTTATATCTTTATATTTATCTTACTTTAGTCAAATAGAGATGGACTATATATGTCTCTGTTTCAGTCTATCCCTCTCTCTGTCAGTCTCTCTGTCTCTATCACCTAGGGAGTACAGGTGCCCATGATCTGATTCACTCCCCTCCTCCCATCCTTAGCGCCTGAGCCTGAGGGCTTTCTACTGTGACCTCGTCAGTGTTCTTCAATTGTTACTGTTTACTTAGCTAAGCTGATCTATTCATTCCTACCCTTCTTATCATTTTTGCCCATTGCCCATTGCAAATTTGTGATGGTCAGGTCAGCGTAGCAATACGGTATTATAAATAGTGGTAACAGAGCCAGAAAGAGACAGACACTGCGTTTCAGTCCTTCTCAAGTTCTTAAACAGTTGGGACTTACAGATTCTGATCCTTGGTCCTTCTTCTCTCCCAGATTCTCCCAATCTAATCTGCAGTAAAGATTCAGGTTATTTAATACATGCTCCTTATCTTTCGTATATTCTAAAATCTCATTTTGGTTACTGCTCAGCCTTAGTCTTATTTTATCAGACTTTACATCTCTCTTGATGCCCAAGACTAACAGCATCAGCATCCTCCAGGAACTTGTTAGAAATAAACTCTCATGCCTCACCTCAGACCTAGGTAATCAGAAAGTCAGGGGTGGGGCCCAGCAATCTGTGTTTTAACAAGCCCTCCAGGTGATTCTGATGCACACTAAAGTTTGAGAACTATTGGTTTAAATGACTTAAAATTTCTATTCTGTCATTACTAGGGAGATTTCTGTGTTACGCAGGATGATTTTTGCATCAAAATTTCCTTATGTGTAAACTGCTCTTTTAGTTTCTTTTCATATTTTAAAAATTAATAGACTTTTTTGAGCAGTTTTAGGTTTACATAAAGACTTAATGGGAAGTATAGAGTTGTCATATATTCTCGAGACACCCCAGTTTCCACTATTAACATCTTGCCTGAGTGTTGTACACTTGCTAAAATTGATGGACCAATGTTGAGACATTATTATTAAATAAAGTCCATAGTTTACATTAGAGTTTCCTCTTTGTGTTATATACTCTATGGGTTTTGACAAGTATATAATGACATGCATGACCATTATAGTATCATACAGAATAGTTTCACTGCCCTAAAACTCCTCTGAGTTCTGCCTATTTATCCCTTCTCCCCCACCCTAAACCCCTGGCAACCGCTGATCATTTTACTGTCTCCATAGTTTTGCCTTTTCCAGGATGTCATATAGTTAGAATAATACATTATGCAGCCTTTTCAGAATGGCTTATTTTACTTAGCACTATGCATTTAAGGCTCCTCATATCTTTTCATGACTTGATAGCTCATTTCTTTCATTTTTTTTCCCATTTATCCCATATAGTAACCAGCTTATTTCTTTTTATTACTGCATAGTATTCCATTGTCTGGAGACACCAAAGTTTATTTATCCTTTTGCCCACTGAAGGTCAGCTTGGTTGCTTCTACATTTTGGCAATTATGAATAAAGCTGCTATAAACGTTTGTGTGTAGGATCTTGTATGGACATAAGTTCTCCACTCACTTGAGTAAAATACCAGGAAGTGTTGCTGGATCATATGGTAAGACTATGTTTAGTTTTGTAAGAAACCACTAAACTGTCCTCCAAAGTGGCTGTACCATTTTACATTTCCATCAGCAGTGAATGAGAGTTCCTGTTATTCCATATCCTCATCAGCATTTGGGTTTGTTAGTGTTTTGGATTTTCGGCATTCTAATAGGTATGTTTTCTTATTCTTGAGCTTAAAGAGTTTCTTACTTATTTTAGATACAATCTCTTTCTCAGATATGTCTTTTGCGAATATTTTTCCCATGTGTGATTTGCTTTTTCATTCAATTAACAGTGGCTTTTGCAGAGCAGAAGTTTTTAATTATAATGAAGTCCAGTCTATCAATTTTTTCTTTCATGGATCATGCTTTTGGTGTTGTATCTAAAAAGTCACCACCAAACCTAAGATCACTTAGATTTTAGCCTACGTTATTTTCATTTTCTAGGAGTTTTATAGTTCTGTGTTTTACATTTATGTCTGTGATCTATTTTGAGTTAATTTTTGTGAAAGTTGAAGACCTACCTCTAGATTCGTTGTTTTTGCACGTGCATGTCCAGTTGTTTCAGTACCATTTATTGAAAAGAATATATTTGTGTCATTATATTGCCTTTGCTCATTTATCAAAGATCCATTGACTATATTTTTGTGGCCACATTTCTGTATTTGTTCTGTTCTATTGATCTATATTCTTATGCCATTATCATCCTGTCTTGATTATTGTAGCTTTATAGTAAGCCTTGAAGTTGGATAGTGTCAGTCTTCCAGCTTTGTTCTTCTCTTTCAAAATTGTGTTGGCTATTCTGGGCCATTTGTCTTTCCGGATAAACTTTAGTATCAGTTTGTTGATACCCACAAAATAACTTACTGCAATTTTGATTGGAACTGCACTGAACCTGTAGATCAAGTTGGGAAAAACTTCTTGACAATATTGAGTCTTCCTATCCATGTTCATGGAATATCTATTTATTTAGATTTGCTTCATCTGAGTTTTGTAGTTTTCCTCATGTAGGTCTTGTACATATTTTGGTTAGTTTTATACTTAATTATTTAATTTTTAGGACTAATGTAAATAGCATTGTGTTCTGAGTTTTCAAATTCCAGTTTGTCATTGCTAGTGTATGAGAAAGCAGTTGATTTTTGTATATTAACCTTATATTCTGCAACCTTGCTATAATTACTCATTTGTTTCAGGAGTTTTTTGTTGACTCTTTGGATTTTCTACATAGATGATCATGTCATCAACAAACAAAAAGTTTTATTTCTTTCTTCCCACTCTGTATATCTTTTACTTCCCTACCTTGTCTTTTTGCATTAGCTAGGTCTTTCAGTATGGTGTTGAAATGGGTTGGTGAGAAGGGATATCCTTGCTTTTTTTTCCTAATGTTGCTGGAAAAGCCTTGAGTCTTGTACAATTAAATGTTAGCTGTAGGTTTTTGTAGATGTTCTTTATCAAGTTGAAGAGGTTCCCCTCTATTCCTAGTTTAACTAGAGTTTTTATCATGAGTGGGTGTTGGGTATTGTCAAATATATTTTGTGTCGATTTATGTGATCATGTGATTTTTTTTCTTAAGTCTGTTAATATGCTAGATTACGCTAATTTATTTTTGAATGTTGAACTAGCCTTCCATAACTGGGATAAATCCCACTTGGTCATGATGTACATATAATTCTTTTTACATATTGTTGTGCTCAATTTGCTAATATGTTCAGGATTTTGCATCTATGTTCATGGGAGATATTGGTCTGTAGTTTAGCTTTCTTGCAATCTTTCCATTCAGTTTTGGTATTAGGGTAATGAATTCCCTTTGCTTCTATCTTCTGAAAGAGATTGTAGAGAACTGGTACAATTTCTTCTTTAAATGTTTGGTAGAATACACTAGTGGATCCATCTGGGTCTAGGGCTTTCTGTTTTGGAAGTTTATTTTTTGGTAGTTTAGTTTCTTTAATAGATACACGCCTTTTCACATTATCTGTTTCTCCTTGCATGAGTTTTGGTAGATTGTGTATTTCAAGGAGAATTGATCCATTTCGTCTGAATTATCAAATTTGTAGGCATCAAATTGTTAATATTCCTTTATTATATTTTTAATATCCATGTGATCGATAGTGATGGTTTCTGTTTTTTTTCCTTAATTATTTTTAAATTGGCATATAATTATACATATTTGTGGGATACACAGTGACATTTTAATACATACAATGTATAGCAAAGAGATCAGGGTATTATTTTTTAATACCAAAATACAAAAAGTAATTTGTGCCTTCTCTCTTTCCTGCTTAGTTAACCTGGCTAGAGGTTTATCAATTTTATTGATCTTTTCAAAGAACCAGCTTTTGGTTTTGTTGACTTTCTCTATTGATGTCCTGTTTTCAGTTTCATTGAATTCTGCTCTCTGCTCTAAGTTTTATTACTTCTTCTCTTCTGCGTACTTTGGATTCAATTCTTTTAATTTTTTTAGTTACCTAAGGTGGAGGCTTAGATTATTGATTATAGATCTTTCTTCTTTATTAATATATGCATTCAATACCATAAATATCCCTCTAAGCACTGGTTTCACTGCATCCCACAAATTTTGATAAGTGGTTTCTTCATTTTCATTTAGTTCAAAATGTTTTAAAATTTTTCTTTAGACTTATTTAACCCATGTGATATTTAGAAGTGTGTTTAATCTCCAAGTATTTGACTTTTCCAGATTTGTCTTACTGATTTCTAGTCTAATTCCATTGTCCTCTGAGAGCATACTTTGCATGATTTCTGTTCTTTTAAATTTGTTAAAGTATGTTTTATAGCCCAAATGTTTTCTGTCTTAGTGAATGTTCTGTGTGAGCTTGAGAAGAATATGTATTCTGCTGTTGTTAAATGAAGTGTTTTATAGACATCAACTTGATCTGGTTGATTGATGGTGCTGTTCAGTTTAACTATGTCTTCACTGATCTTCTGTCTGCTGTATCTGTCAATTACTAATAGAGGGGTGGTGAAGTCTCCAACTATAATAGTACATTCATCTATTTCTCCTTGTATCCCTATCAGTTTTTGCCTCATATGTTGACACTGTTATTAGGTGCATATTTATTAGAGATTATTATGTGTTTTTAGAGTATTGACCCCTTTATCATTATGCAGTACCCCTCTTTATCGCTGATAATTTTCCTTGCTGTGAAGTCTGTTCTGTACGAAATTAATATACCTACTCCACATTTGTTTTGACTAGTAGTAGCATGTTATATCTTTCTCCGTATCCTTGAAGAGAAGATTTCTGAAGATGTCTGCTGTAATTGTGTCCTTGCTCCTCCATAGGTAAAAGGTAAGGTATTTGTTTTACCCCGGCAACTTTCAAGATTTTTTCCCTTTGATTTTCTGCAGTTTGGATATGATATGCCTAGGTATAGATTTTTTTTGTATTCATCCTCCTTAGTGTTCTCTGAGCTTCCTGCCTGGACCTGTGGTTTGGTATGTATCATTAATTTGGAGAAATTCTTAGTCATTATTACTTTATGTATTTCTTCTATTTCTTTTTTTTTTTCTTTTGAGACAACGTCTCGGCCTGTTGCTCAGGCTGGAGTACAATGACTTAATCTCGACTCACTGCAGCCTCTGCCTCCCGGGTTCAAGCAATTCTCCTGCCTCAGCCTCCTGAGTAGCTGGGAGTACAGGTGCGCACCACCAAGCCTGGCTAATTTTTTGTATCTTTAGTAGAGACGGGGTTTCACCATGTTGGCCAGACTGGTCTCGAACCCCTGACCTTGTGATCCACCCACCTAGGCCTCCTAAAGTGCTGGGATTACAGGGGTGAGCCACCACGCCTGGCCTCTTGTATTTCTTTCTTATCCTTCTGGTATTCCCGTTATATGTCTTTTGTAATTGTTCCACAGACCTTGGACATTCTGTTCCTTTTTCTTTTTTTTTCTCTTTGAATTTCAGTTTTGGAAGTTTCTGTTGCTATTTCTTCCGGCTTCCTCATTCTTTCTCTGCTGTGTCCAATTTATTGATGAGTCTATCAAAGGCATTCTTTATTTCTGTTATGGTGTTTTTGATTTCTAGCATTTCCTTTTGATTCTTTCTTAGGATTTCCATCTCTCTGCTTACATTACTCAGCTGCTCTTGCATGTTGTCCACTTTTTCCATTAGGGCCTTTAGCATATTAAACATATTTTAAGTTGCTGTTATAATAATTCCAACATTCCTTCCATATCTGACTCTTTATCTTCATGCAGTGTTTTTTTTTTTCTTTTTTGTCCTTTAGTATGCCTTGTATTTTTTTTGTTGAAAGCTAGACATGATATACCAGGTAAAAGTGATTGAGGTAAATAGACCTTTAGTATAAGGTTTTTGTTTATCTGGATAGGAGTTAAGCTGTGTTTACGTTTGCTGTAATTTCATGTGTCAAAGGCTAAGATTTCCAGTAGTGTCTGTTTTTGACTCTTGTGTATTTAGGTTTCCGTTTCCCTAGAGACTTCTTAACTAAGGTTTAAAATGTACAATTCTTTCAGTCATATTCCTCTGTTATTCTACAGGATCTCTATAGAAGTAGTGATAAAATATTGAGAGATTGGAAGCATTCTGTAGTCATATGATTAGGTTTCAGTTTTTTAGTGAGCCTGTGCCCTCAGTTATGACTTTGACAAGTGCTTCTCCATTTTGTTTTGTTTTTTTTCCCCACTTAGGTGAAATAGAAAGACTGGTGGGAGATAGAATTAGATATTGACTTTCTCCCAAGTTGGTTAGGCCCTGGTAAAATAGTTTTTCATGAAGATATGCCTTATAAGAAAAACCAAATGCTCTGGTTGTAATTGTAAAATGACTGTTTCCCCTCCCTCTGCTGGAAGCAGAAAGAGATTTTTCTCTGATCTTCACCGAAAGAACAAGAATGTTTTAGGACTCCTGGAGGTAAAACTCTTGAAACTGTGAGGTCCCCCTAAGACTGGGCTCCCTGGAGTTTTTAAACTCTTGAACTTATCCACACTCAGCCTCCAACTGTTCTTCAGTTATAGTTTAGGTTTTCCTACCCCAGAGAACCTAAACTGTAAGTTTCTGTTCGTATTCCTATGAAGGTTTCTGTTCATGTAAGCTATGATTCTCTGTATCCGTCTGTCTGTTTCTCTAATTTTGGGGGCAGCAGTTTGCCCTGTGATCTCAGTTCTCTGATGGAGCTGAGAAGAGTTGTTGATTTCCAGTTTGTATTGTGGGGATGGGAGTGATGACTTCCAAGCTCCTTATACACTGAACTAGAAACTGGAAGTCATCCTTTGATTTTTACTTGGATATTTGCATCCACCTTTTCTTTAGCCTTTATCATTGATGATGCAGATATGTCCTCTTTCTGTTCCTTTCACTTCATTTTATTGCATACATTCCCTGATGCAAGAAGTTATTTCTTTATTTTAGTATATATGAATTAATCAATTTTATATCTTTCTAGATCAGAACTAATTTTGTCTGTTCACATCTGGGACAAATATACTATTCTATGTTTTTTTAAAAATCAACTTTTAAAAAACCCATCTGGAACCTTTGCACTGTGGTACATGTTGTAATTCTATATTCTCCATTTTGATACTGAGCGGTTCCTCAACTATTTACTAAAAAGTGATTCTTTCCTTATATTTGTGTTGCTTCTGATTTATCAACTATTAAGTTCAAATAGTTTGGATCCATTGCTAAACTTTCTATTCTTAACCCTGTGCCATAAGGTTTTGATGATTGCTTCTTTGTAGAAGAACAAAATCTACAGATAAATTTGCCATATTTACATGTAAGGAAATACATATGCTAGTATCTGTGTCTACTTATGCTTCTAGATGAATATCACTACCAGTCTGTCAAGTTATATAAAGGATGCCATGGGGACTTTAGATTAATATATAGATGTAACATAATTCAAATTCAAATTAGAGTCTATTTCATTCTTGCTATATTTAGACTTTCCAATCAAGAGCATAATACATCTCTGTTGATTTATATCTTTCTTTTTTTCATTCCTATTTGGCTTTTTATAAATTTTAAAGTAATATTGTGTTTCAGGTTTATGTCTCTATTATGTCTCTATCATATATGAATTCTTTTATTATCATATTTTCTAGTTCTATGGTTATATGGAGGAATGCAGTTTTTTGTAGATTTACCTTCTAATTTCTGAGTTCATATATTACTTTTGGCTATTTTTAGTTAGTATTTTTGGAGTTGTATAGGTATGCATTCATGTAATCCAAACTGGAATACCATATATCTTCCTTTTCTATATGCATTCCTCATTTTTGTCCTTTTAAAACTTTTCTTGTACCATGTTAAATATAATTGGCAACAAGAGGTATCATTGCCTTCCTGTATTAAGGGGAATAGTATTTTGCTTCTTGGTTTTTTAATTTGGATATTCTACATCATGTCAAGAAAGAAATCCTCTACATGGAACATTGTAAACTTTTAAATACAGAATGACTGTAAATTTAAAAATCAATTCTTGACATCTGTTGAGATAATTATGGATTTTAAATTTTTATCTGTTAATCTGATAACTTATGTTGGTTTCCCATGTGATACCGGTCTTGCGTTCTTGGAATAATTCCTTCTTATATATAGCAGGCAAATCTTTCAAGGTGATGCTATATTTAGTTTGTTAAAGTTTTTTTTTTAGGAGTTTGATGTGTATATTCCAAAGTGAAAGTGATCTTTACATTTCTTCTTCTTATTATTATTATTATACTTTATGTTCTAGGGTACATGTGTACAACATGCAGGTTTGTTACATATGTATACATGTGCCATGTTGGTGTGCTGCACCCATTAACTCGTCATTTACATTAGGTATATCTCCTAATGCTATCCCTCCCTCAGCCCCCCACCCCACAACAGGCCCCAGTGTGTGATGTTCCCCTTCCTGTGTCCAAGTGATCTCATTGTTCAGTTCCCACCTATGAGTGAGAACATGTGGTGTTTGGTTTTCTGTTCTTGCGATAGTTTGCTGAGAATGATGGTTTCCAGCTGCATCCACGTCCCTACAAAGGACACAAACTCATCCTTTTTTATGGCTGCATAGTATTCCATGGTGTATATGTGCCACATTTTCTTAATCCAGTCTGTCACTGATGGACATTTGGATTGGTTCCAGGTCTTTGCTATTGTGAATATTGCTGCATTAAACATACGTGTGCATATGTCTTTATAGCAGCATGATTTATAATCCTTCGGGTATATCCCCAGTAATGGGATGGCTGGGTCAAATGGTATTTCTAGTTCTAGATCCTTGAGGAATCGCCACACTGTCTTCCACAATGGTTGAACTAGTTTGCAGTCCCACCAACAGTGTAAAAGTGTTCCTATTTCTCCACATCCTCTCCAGCACCTGTTGTTTCCTGACTTTTTAATGATCACCATTCTAACTGGTGTGAGATGGTATCTCATTGTGATTTTGATTTGCATTTCTCTGATGGCCAGTGATGATGAGCATTTTTTCATGTGTCTGTTGACTGCGTAAATGTCTTCTTTTGAGAAGTGTCTGTTCATATCCTTTGCCCACTTTTTGTTGGGGTTGTTTGTTTTTTTCTTGTAGATTTGTTTGAATTCTTTGTAGGTTTTGGATATTAGCCCTTTGTCAGATGAGTAGATTGTAAACATTTTCTCCCATTCTGTAGGTTGCCTATTCACTCTGATGGTAGTTTCTTTTGCTGTGCAGAAGCTCTTTAGTTTAATTAGATCCCATTTGTCAATTTTGGCTTTTGTTGCCATTGCTTTTGGTGTTTTAGACATGAAGTCCTTGCCCATGCCTGTGTCCTGAATGGTATTACCTAGGTTTTCTTCTAGGGTTTTTATGGTTTTAGGTCTAACATTTAAGTCTCTAATCCATTTTGAATTAATTTTTGTATAAGGTGTAAGGAAGGGACTTTCAGCTTTCTACTTATGGCTAGCCAGTTTTCCCAGCACCATTTATTAGATAGGGAATCTTTTCCCCATTGCTTGTTTTTGTCAGGTTTGTCAAAGATCAGATGGCTGTAGATGTGTGGTATTATTTCTGAGGACTCTGTTCTGTTCCATTGGTCTATATCTGTTTTGGTACCAGTACCATGCTGTTTTGGTTACTGTAGCCTTGGAGTATAGTTTGAAGTCAGGTAGCGTGATGCCTCCAGCTTTGTTCTTTTGACTTAGGATTGTCTTGGCAATGCGGGCTCTTTTTTGGTTCCATATGAACTTTAAGGCAGTTTTTTCCAATTCTGTGAAGAAAGTCATTGGTAGCTTAATGGGGATGGCATTGAATCTATAAATTACCTTGGGCAGTATGGCCATTTTCACGATATTGATTCTTCCTATCCATGAGCATGGAGTGTTCTTCCATTTGTTTGTGTCCTCTTTTATTTCGTTGAGCAGTGGTTTGTAGTTCTCCTTGAAGAGGTCCTTGACATCTCTTGTAAGTTGGATTCCTAGGTATTTTATTCTCTTTGAAGCAGTTGTGAATGGGAGTTCCCTCATGATTTGGCTCTCTGTTTGTCTGTTATTGGTATATAAGAATGCCTGTATAATCATGTCATCTGCAAACAGGGACAATTTGACTTCCTCTTTTCCTAATTGAATACCCTTTATTTCTTTCTATTGCCTGATTGCCCTGGCCAGAACTTCCAACACTATGTTGAATAGGAGTGATGAGAGAGGGCATCCCTGTCTTGTACCAGTTTTCACGGGGAATGCTTCCAGTTGTTGCCCATTCAGTATGATTTTGGCTGTGGGTTTGTCATAAATAGCTCTTATTATTTTGAGATACGTTCCATCAATACCGAATTTATTGCGAGTTTTTAGCATGAAGGTCTGTTGAATTTTGTCAAAGGCCTTTTCTGCATCTATTGAGATAATCATGTGGTTTTTGTGTTTGGTTCTGTTTGTATGCTGGATTACGTTTATTGATTTGCATATGTTGAACCAGCCTTGCATCCCAGGGATGAAGCCCACTTGATCATGGTAGATAAGCTTTTTGTTGTGCTGCTGGATTCAGTTTGCCAGTATTTTATGGAGGATTTTTGCATCGATGTTCATCAGGGATATTGGTCTAAAATTCTCTTTTTTTGTTGTGTCTCTGCCAGGCTTTGGTATCAGGATGTTGCTGACCTCATAAAATGAGTTAGGGAGGATTCTCTCTTTTTCTATTGATTGGAATAGTTTCAGAAGGAATGGTACCAGCTCCTCCTTGTACCTCTGGTAGAATTTGGCTGTGAATCTGTCTGGTCCTGGACCTTTTTTGGTTGGTAGGTTATTAATAATTGCCTCAATTTCAGAGCCTGTTATTGGTCTATTCAGGGATTCAACTTCTTCTGGTTTAGTCTTGGGAGAGTGTATGTGTCCAGGAATTTATCCATTTCTTCTAGGTTTTCTAGTTTATTTGCATAGAGGTGTTTGTAGTATTCTCTGATGGTAGTTTGTATTTCTGTGGGGTCGGTGGTAATATCCCCCTTTATCATTTTTTATTGCGTCTATTTGATTCTTCTCTTTTTTTCTTTATTAGTCTTGCTAGTGGTCTATCGGTTTTGTTGATCTTTTCAAAAAACCAGCTCCTGGTGTTGTCTTCGTCAGGCCTGGTAGACCCTTGTGCTTGATCCTCCAGGGTGCTTCTCTACAGTTCCCATTTATCGTACTCTTGAAAGCCTGTATAACAGGATATTTGTTATCGTATCTGAAGAATCTCTGAGATAACACCAAAGAAAAGCTGATTAGCTAAGGGAAGATAGCATATTATTGTTTTAATTTTAATTTACCTGAATTTTTAAAGCCATTAAAAGACAAATTATCTACCTAGGTCTTTTGCCTATTCATCTACTAGAATCCAATTTTAATGATTTGAACAATCTCTCTCTATAGGCTGTTACTCCTTTGGGAGAATTTACAGAAAATATTAGTTTGTCATTTGCTTCACTTTCCCAGCTGTCCACATGTCTCTTCTGACTAATTTGTCCTCTTCCTCTTTCTCATCAACTGTAGGTGTTGCCCAAGTACAGTTTGTCCATGCTGAGTTCTTTCTTTACTTCAGACATTCTCGCAGTATAGTCTGTGAGTTATTGAGACCCTTTTAGGGAGTCTTTAAGGTCAAAACTATTTTCATATTAAGATATTATTTGCCTTTTTTACTCATTTCCTCATGAATATACAGTGGGATTTTCTAGAGACTGTAGTATGGTTGAAGATGACGTTGCTCTGAGAACTAGTAGAATATGTTAAGCAGAATCCAGTAATCCTCTATTAACCCAGACAGTTGAGTATTGTGACATTTCAATAAATCATTATATATTTTAAACATTTTTCCGTTTTAATTTCAAATGCAATATATATCTATAGATGTCATCCATATAAATAAAAGCTCTTTATGGGTCCTTAGTAATTTTGATGACTAAAGGGATCCTGAGAGCAAAAAGTTTGAGAACTGCTGCTCTGGTATTGCCTGTTCAGAGTCCTCATCTTTTTCTCATAACCCCTATTCATCTGTAAGGATGACTCCCAGATGAAGACTACTCTGTAAGAAGAAGCACTATTATTTCCTTCTGGAATTCTAGCCTGAAATATCTGAAATTCTAACAGGTGGAGAAAGTACTGTGGGTTAAGAATTAGTCCAAGCCTCTGAAATAATCACGTTCTATGGCACTCAGAGATTAACATGCCAGATTTGCATTTCATTTCCATTTCTCAAAATAAAGTAACTAAAACTGGAAATGGAGTATAAACTAGATTATTTTCTGAGCCCTCTCTTTGTGTCAGGCACTTGGGAACACAGATTTAAGTAACTCTGTCCTTGAGTAGCTCAAAGTATAGTGGGTAGATAGAAGGTGATTTTATGTGTATGCCAGCTCCTATTGCTTTCACTGCTTTACTTTGGATTGTCTTAATGTTTTATTTTAAATGATATGACAATACTTGTATCTTCGTTAATTGTATAATGCATCTGTAATCCCCTTCTTCCTCTTGCATTCTCCCTTTTCTGTGTTTGCCTTATCTGGCATATATTACTTACCCAGAATGCCATGTATAGGTCAACAGATACTTTCGTGGAGCAAAAATAAGAAAGAAATAGAAAAGTTTATTGCTTCTCTGTGCTTGCTAGCATTGAAATATGTGCCATGCTTTATATTTTCACTTGTGGGGTCATGTGTGTCAGCCCACCTGCTGTTTTATACATTTGTTTTTGCCAAATGGGTTAGTTGAGATGGTATTAATTTATTTGAACCAACACATGTCAATGTCACTAGTAAAACAGGATGCCAGTAAGCCATACCACAAGCTAGCACAATCCCGTCCATCCCCACCAAGGGCTCTTGCCTTGATCTTAGTACAATTATTGGGAATGTGTACTCTTCCTTCCCTTTTCCTTCTTTCTCCTCCAACCTAAATCACCTACATTGAAATTGGAAATGACAAACTGCCTTACCAGCCCTCTCCTCCTCTTCTCTTCCAGACTACTGCTGTCACACTTACCTCCTAAAATGATGTTTTTGTCATGTTACTCCTCAAAAACCTCAGTGACTCCATTGACTTCCCAGGTCCTTCATGACCTGTCTCTATCCATTTGTTCATAGACACCTTCCTTGTCTTCTAGCCAAGCATGAATGCCACCTTCATTCTTATCTTCAAGTCTTTGACCATTTTGTTTCCTGGGCCTGGAATACCCTCTTTTCTCCCCGAAGTCTCTAGCTTACAATCTCCCATTCCATTTTCTGAATGCCAGTTGTAACAATTTAACACCTAGCTGCTGTGTAATTGCATGGTGTGAAGGTTTTCTTCCCAACTAGATCATAAATTCCTTGAGAGTAATGATGAAGTAATAAACTCTTTTTATATCCCTAATTCCCTTCCCTCATAGGGCAAGGTAAAGATTTATTGGGTGTCAGCCATATAAATATGTTGATTACCTGTTAACCCTTCCTCCCCCACTGGAATACTCCTCAGTAAGCATTTATTGAACACCTACTCTGAGACAACACTGGAGTTGCTAGAACAATGGAAGTGAGAAGGACATGGTGTAGTCACAAGACTCAAGTAGAAGAGATTATGCTGTCAACGTAGATATGTGAACAAAGGGAATGTTAAGAGGAAAGCCTATTTGAGCTGGCCCTAGGTATGTTGAATGGGGTTTCACCATGCTGAAAAAGAATGGAGGTGGGGGTGGGTGGGATTCCACATAGGGCAGCTTGCCTGAGCACAGGCATGGAGGCCTGAAAGTACATGGCCTAGGTAGGATATAACAAATTTGTGGCAGGAGATAAGTCTGTTGGTGTAGATGGGATCCAGATTTGATAGGGCCCTGAATGCCATGCAAAGAAGTTTAAACCTAACTCTATAGGCATGGGGAACCAGCTTATAATTTTAAGCAAGAAACTGACAAAGGGTATGCAAGCTTTGTAACACAAATATCAGCCAAACAACAGTTTCTCCTGTTTACTCTCCTCCTTCGCTCTCAATTGCATTACAAATCCTATCTGTAATCCTCTAGTTGGGAAAATAAATCAAATCCCATTACATTTGTTCCTGGCCTACCCCAAATTCTGGCTGACCTCAGGCTTGTGGCCATCTAGAAGTTTAATTTCTTCCAGATGTGCCATTCTCTGGACTGACATATCATAGTGCAGCCCCAATGTGTTATGGAAAGAGCACTGGGCTTGGAGTTCAACTAGATATGGATTCAAATCTCAACTCTAAGGAACATTGAATTGGTTTCTCATTACTCTGCAGCTTTAATTTTTTCTCTTGAACATTCTAAAGACTGTGTCAAAATGGGCAATATCACTTGCACTGTGGGCAAATACCACTTTCACTTTTACTGATTGTGTTCATAACATATGTTTTGTTTGATTTACTTGCTTCTTCTAATTTTCTTTTGTTGACCCTTTCTTTCTATACATTTATTAAAGGGACACTTTATAACCCAAACAGTGAACCAGATTGCTGCTGCAGGAAATGTTTGAAATGAGGCAGGATTTCAATTTAGCTGGATTGTTCTGTCAGTGGGTTACAGGAAGAAGTTCATAAGGTGCCTATGAGGAAACTAAAAAGTTTTCCAGCTTCTCCTTTGTTGGGTCTTCATCTTATAGTGTCATTATTTTGTTTCAATGAATTCCCAGAACAATAGGTACGCCCATCTGAAACTATGGCTACAGGACACATTCCAAAGCCAGAGATAAGTTATTTTTGGACTCCCTGTACCTTTACTTCCTATGATTTGTTTGGCTAATGTAGAGTTGCTGGAACCATGTATTTTAAATCACTTCCTGAGTGAAACATAACCAGCCCGGGGAGAGAGGGAAGGGAATTCTGCATTACTTTGCAAATTTTCTTGCTTTTTCTTTCTGTGCTAGTCACCATATGGGACTCATGGGCATTTAATAAATTTACACTAAAAGAAAACTTATTCAGTTGTGCTACTCTCTTAGCCTCAGTTCTTCTCATCAGCTAAAATGGTTCTTGTTTTTAGCTAAGATTTCTAGAAACCTTGAGTGCCTACTTGTGAGGTTGAGTGCTTTTTGTAGGTTTGTCAAATGTAAATCTCAGAGTTAGACAAACATTAACCATAAATATTGACTCTGATGCTGCCTACATTTATAAAGGAACGTTGATTTGTCTTGTTTGGATTTTATTATTTGTGTTTAGGTTAATATTATTTTCACTGTTTTTTCCCTTGTCCTGCTCTTAAGTTTAAAGTAGCAATAAAAGTGTCTAATGGAGTTCTTGGTAATTCAGGACTGTAGCTTGAGGGAGAAATGAGAGCTAGAAATAGTAAGTTTCCTTAATAAATTGGATTGAATCTGGGAAATATCTGTTATTTGAGTTACGTAGGAGCTAAGATCCAGAACAAAGTGGAGGGGCTATTTGTTTTCTTTTTTCTTTGTATTTATTTTGTTTGTTTAAAGAGGACATCTGTGCATGTAGGTGGCCTTGCTTAGGGAGTCAGAGCCTAAGTGATATGAGAAGGGCACCCACTCAGATGGTTGACTTGAATACTAGAACTTAAACACATTGAAGATGACATCTGGATTTCCACATGGATATGTGGCTTGCTGTGGGTGTCAGAGGCTGAGCAGGGTAAAGAAGGAATCTACATGGAGTAGTAGTTCAGTTGTGTGAGTCAACCTGACAGGTATGAGGAGAGCATCTGTGCAGAGAAGAGTTGAGGAAAAGATAGGAGACTGGTTATATACAGGGGAGTTGTTCAAGAAAGTAAAAAAATTAAAAGATTTCTCATTGTTAATGAAGGGGAAGGTACAGATACAGGAAGAGAAAAGACTAGATTGAGCCTTGTTATGTTGGATTGGAATCAGAGATATAAGTGAAAACTTAAATTTTTCATATGTGTAAATATTCATATATGTAAAACATATGTTGTCAATATATATAGGTGGATGTGAAAATATATGTGAAAGTGTGTGTGTGTTCCCTACCTATGTCCAGTGGGGAGCAGCAACCCTGAATAACAATGAGCATCCAGATCATGTCTTTTAAATACCACCCCCAACTAAAAGGACTCAGAGTTTCTGGAAGAAATGGCTGATTTTGGAGATGGAGCGTGAAAATACAAGATGAGTCTGGAATGTCTTTTGTGACAAATTAAGGAAATTCTCAAAGCATGATGGGGATATGTCAAAAGAACATAGAAGCCAGTTTGAAAAGGTTCCCACTGGACAAGTTTGGAAAATTTGAGTATGAAAACAATAGCAATAGATTATAACCCATTGAAAAAATTAGGATTTATGTATATATAAATAAATGATCGAATGAAAATGTTTTATAAGAAATGTAAACACTTAGTGTCAAAGTACCTCATCATAAAATAATCACTATTACAAAGAGACAAATAATATATTAACAATGTAAAGACCTGGAAGATATCACTTTTATCAAGTGATCAAGTAAGTATCATCATTAGTGGGGCAAATAAAAAGTATGTGCCCTCTAACAGGATGCAAACAGAAGAACACAATGTCACTTCTCTGATATATTGCCAAAGATGTATATAACCTGAGTCTGTTCATGAGGAAACATCAAACAAACCAAAATTGAGATATTGTCTGCAAAATAATTGGCCTGTAATCTTCAAGAGTGTCAGGATCATGGACCTCATAATCGTGGAACAGGATCTGTTCCAAGTAGCAATTACATATGGGTATTCCTTCCAGCACTTTTCAGGAAGTTTATGTTTTTCCAAATTTTGATTCTCCCCAAAAATCAGTTGAGAAATTGGGAAAGTGGGAGCAAATTAGCAATCAACATAGAAATGTTACTGGTTTGAAGGAAGCTGCTGATGTTACGTTCAAAGCAAGAACAGTAAATATTGATGCATAGAGTCAAAGGTTGAGGTCAACATTTCCAGGAAGAGGTCCAGGGGCTTATAAAAAAGAAAGTCATGATTTAATTAGTTACCCTTAGTTATAGCTGTTACATGTTGTATGTTTATGTCCATGGTCCTGTCTGCTGCTAACAGTGAGTCATTCTTTCAATGAGATAAATAGTAGGTAGGGTGCAGTGGCTTACGCCTGTAATCCCTACACTTTGGGAGGCTGAGGTGGGAGGATTGCTTGAGTCCAGGAGTTCAAGACCAGCCTGGCCAAAATAGTGAGACCCTATCTCTGCAAAAACAAACAAAACAAAACAAAAAATTAACTGGGCACAGTGACACACACCTGTAGTCCTAGCTACTTGGGACGCTGAGGTGGCAGGATTGCTTGAGCCTGGGAGGCCAAAGCTGCAGTGAGCAGTAGTGGCACCACCACACTCCAGCCTGGGTGACAGAGCAAGATCCTGTCTCAAAAACAAACCAAAAAAAAAAAAAAAAAAACAAACACACACACACAAAAGATAAATAGTAATATGTCTATATGCATAGTATACTTTATATAGATCCTATGAGTGGTGTTCCAAGAAATAACAAGCTTCAGAAGTGAAACAGGCCCTTATATTGGCAGTTTTGTTATGTGATTCTGTGTGGTGTTGTTTAACCTTGCTTAGGAGATCCAAATGTTGTTTAAATATTACCCAACAATGTTTGCTGATCTTATACATGTTGTGTGTTGCAATATTCACTATAAGGTACAGTTATTTGTAAGGCAGACAAAATAGTTTCATCATTAAAAAAGAAAATAAACTTATATGAGCCAACATGTGCCCAAAGGCCCAAGTAAAGATGCTTTGGATGCACTCTTCATCTGACCAACATCAACACAGAATGAAATTTTCTCTTCTTTTCTTTTCTTCTCTTTTCTTTCTTTTCTTTTTCTTTTTCTTTTCTGATAGAGTCTCACTCTGTCGCCCAGGCTGGAGTGCAGTGGTGCCATCTCCACTCACTGCAAGCTCCGCGTCCCAGGTTCACACCATTCTCCTGCCTCAGCCTCCCGGGTAGCTGGCACTACAGGCGCCCGCCACCACGCCCAGCTAATTTTTTGTATTTTTAGTAGAGATGGGGTTTCACTGTGTTAGCCAGGATGGTCCCGATCTCCTGACCTCGTGATCCACCCGCCTTGGCCTCCCAAAGTGTTGGGATTACAGGCGTGAGCCACCGCACCTGGCGTTTTTTCTTTTTCTTTTTTGAGACGGAATCTCACTCTGTCACCCAGGCTGCAGTGCAGTGGCACAGTCTCGGCTCACTGCAGCCTCCGCCTCCTGGCTTCAAGTGATTCTCCTGCCTCAGCCTCATGAGTAGCTGGGATTACAGGCACACACCACCACGCCTGGCTAATTTTTGTATTTTTAGTAGAGGCAGAGTTTCACCATGTTAGTCAAGCTGGTCTCGAACTCCTGACCTCAGGTGATCCGCCCACCTCGGCCTCCCAAAGTGCTGGGATTACAGGTGTGAGCCACCGCATCCGGCTGATTTTTTTTTCTTAAATAAAAAGTAAAGGCACTTCTTCCTGAATGACAGGCGAGAAGACAGACGGAATCAATTTCTCGTGTGTTGTTGGCAATAGGAAAAACCTGCTAACAATCCTGTATTAGGCCTGGTTCCCTAGAAGCAGAAGCAGAGACAGGATTTGGTGTGAGTCCTTTACTGAGAGAGTCCTCTCAGGAGAAAGGGATTGAAGAAAGCAGGATAATGAAGGGCAGAAAAGTCCAGCAAGTTTGGATTGGTGAGCAGCAAGGGAGCTTGGCTGAGACTATAAAACATGGCTTCTTAGTATCCCAGCACCCATTTGATCCACACATCAAGGTTAGCTTTTGTAGCTGAGGAAATGGTTTTATGGTCAATAATTTTGTACATTATTAGTACGTTGGGGTAACTTTGTATCCTTCCCTACCTGACCATATATCATCATGTATGCATGGTAGTGTTCCAGTATAACCTATTATTTAGTTCACATTTGCACAGATTTCAAGTTACTTGCGCATGCTAAAGAAGAACATTGAGATTGCATTTCTTTTTTAATTTTATTTTAAATTGATATGTAATTGTACATATTTATGGGGTACAGTGTGATGTTTCAATACATGTATACTTTGTGTAATGATCAAATCAAAGTAATTAGCATATCTATCACCTCAAACATTTATACAGGAAATTTCCCTTGGGGTATCTGTTTTCTTGGTTTTAATCATCACCTTGATGTTGTTAACTCCCAAGTCTTTGCCTCTCAGTCTTCATCTCATCTGGCCTATCCAGCATCACTTTTGTATCTGACCCACTATCCCACGATGATTCATACATAGTAGGTGTTCATAAATGTCACTCACACTTCAGTCAAGCTGGTCTCTTTATCACAAATGAGGTATTGTGAAATTGAACACATGATTTGGACCTTAACTTTAAAAAAACAACAACACTAACTGGGCAAGTTAGCCTTTTGCAGCTTTCAGTTTCTTTTTCTGCACTAGGAGTGATAATGCCATAGCATAGGAATGTAGGAAACATTAAAGGAAATAATTCATTTTAACCACATAGCCCAGTGCCTAGAAATTGACAAGTACCTGGTAAATGTTGGTTCTTTCTCCTTTTTGCTGAATATTTAAGGCCTACTTTTTAGGCCTCTTACTTAATTTATCCTATTTGGTTTTTTACCACATTTATCACACTTAGTTCTGACAACCTAGGACAAGAAGTTTCTTAAAAGAGTTGGAAAGTTTAAAACAAATAATATTTGTGTAATAGAACTTTGCTGGCTATGATTTTTGACTAAGATTTCCTTTAAAAAATAGGGAGGGTGGACCTACGTAAAGTTGGCCATAATGCTTTTAAAAACTAAATAAATCAGTATACTAATATTTTTAAGTAAAATTTATAATCTGAAAAAATTACACTTGGGATGAAGAACATTTTTCATCTTTAATATTGAATTCTTAAGAACAGCATTGAATGGCACACTATGTTTCTTTTCCCCATGTCAGTCATCTAGTATTTCTGTGCATGTACACTGTATTAAGACATCTGGGAGAGTCAGAGGAATAAGATAATGTTTTTTTTTCCCATTCCCAAATGGCCGGCACGTTTCTCAATACTGATGTCTAGTTTTTATTTCAGTTGATTACTTGTGAACTACCGTTACATTTGTACATGTGCCCTCATTTGGTTTTATACTCATTTGAATGATTCTCAAATATTGCCATCAACTACATGGTAATGCTAGAGGTACATTATATCTAGAGGATAACTGAATATATTTAGTTTATATAGCATGAAAGAAGACATAAGACTAAGTCCCAACCCAAAAGGTGAAAGGTGAAGATTACCCAGATGTCCATCAACTGATGAATAGATAAAATGTGGTCTATCCATACAGTGAAATAATATTCAGCCATAAAAATTAATGAAGTGCTGATACATGCTGTAACATGGATGGATATTGAAAATATTATGCTAAGTGAAAGAAACCCGACACAAAGTGTCACATATTGTGTGATTTCATTTATATGAAATATCCAGAATTAGCAAATCTATAGAGACAAGAAGTATAATAGAGGTTACCAGGGCCTGGGGGATGGGGAGTTACTATTTGTTGGGTACAGAGTTTCTGTTTGGGATGATGAAATAGTTCTGGAAATGGATAGTGGTGATGGTTGCACATTGTAAGTGTACTCAATACTACTGAATTGTATACTTCAAAATGGTTCAGATGGCAAACATTACATGTAAGGAACTTGAAGATAATTGTTATAAGCCTCCTATTTTTCTTTCTGCACAGGTGCCATGGATAACAGAGGCTTTCAGCAGGGGAGTTTTAGTAGCTTCCAGAACAGCTCCAGTGATGAAGACCTGATGGACATTCCAGCGACCGCTATGGATTTCTCCATGAGAGATGATGTTCCTCCCTTAGACCGAGAAGTAGGAGGTATCATTACTGGTGATGATAAATTTATCTTAATTTTTTAAAATTTATGTACAATAAAATTCATTTATTTTCTGGCACATAGTCCTGTGAGTTTTTAACACATGGCTAGATTATTGTAACTACCACCACTGACAGGATACAGAACAATTCAGCTCCCTAGAGAATTCCCTCTTGCCACTCCTTTGCAGTCAGACCTCCTTCCTCCCTAACCCCTGGTACCAGTGATCTTTTCTCTGTCCTTATAGTTTTTTTTCTTTTCAATGATGTCATATACATGGAATCACATAGTATGTCACTTCTTGAGACTGCTTTCACTCAGATTAGTGCCTTGGAGATTCATCTAAGTTGTTCATTTCTTTTTCTTGCTCAGTAGTATACCCAGGAGTAGGATCACTTAGTCATATAGTAAATATGTTTAACTTTATAAGAAACTGACAAACCATTTTCCAGAGTGCCTGTACCATTTTGCATCTGAACTAGCTATGTATGAGAGTCCTACTTGCTCTGCATCCTTAACAGCACTTGGTATTTTGGCCATCCTATTATAATACGTAGGTAGTGTTATCTCATCATTGTGTCAATTTAATTTCCTTAATGGCTAATGATGTTGAATAGCATTTCATGTGCATATCTGCCCACCTTATATACTGTCTGATGAAGTGTATGTTGAAATCCTTTCCTCTTTCTATAACTGGATTTTTTATTAACTGGAATACATTTGTAAAATTAAAATCCCCCTCCTTGGTTATCTGGTTACCTAGTTACATATTCTTTTCAATGGCTGCATACAGTTTCATGGTATGTTTGTGCCATGGTTTATTTAACCAAGCTTCTGTTGATGCACATTTCAGTTGTTTCTGATCTTTTGCTGTTACAAACAATGCTGCAACGAACAACCTTGTATCCATCTCTTCTAAGCATATGAGAGCATTTTTGTCACATGAGTGTATGAAAGTGCCTATTTCCCCACAAAGTTACCAGTGCTGACATTACCATTCTTTTTTATCTTTACAATATGATAGGATAAATAGATCTCAGGATTTTAATTTTCATTTTTTTACTTAATGAGGTTGAGCATATTTTTATATGTTTACACACCATTTCGATTTCTTTCTCTGGAAGTTTCCTGTTCATGTGATGTTCCTATTTTTCTAATGGGCTGATTATTCTTATTTCTTTATCAGAGTCCTTCATATACTATTATTACTCTTTGGTCTGATGTCAGTTTAATATATTTTATCCACTTCTAGTTTGTCTCTTTTAACTTTGTTTTTTTAAACTTACAGATATTTAAAATGTTTATATAGCCATGTATATTGCCCCTTTCCTTTATGACTTCTGAATTCCTTATTGTACTTAGAAAGGACAGTATCACTTTAAGATTACATTTGTATAGTTACTTTAAAACTCTGTCTGGTTCTTTAACTGGGGTTACCATTGTCAAAGTAGACAGAGAACAAGGAACTGCTGTCAAATTCATTATTTAGCAAGCTCATATTAAGTACATATGACATTGTAGACACTTTGCTGAGCTCTGGGAATTAGCAAGGCTTGAAGATACCATCCCTGCCTTCATGAAGTTGATTATAGCTAGCTAAATAGCCACATAAATACTTATGATAGTTCCTACCCCTTAGAGTTATTTTCAGGATTAAATGAGACAATACATATATAGTGCTTATAACTATACCTGGCATAGAGTTAAGTACTCAATAACATGTTCAGTATCATTATTTTATTATTATTGCTAAAACCCTGTATTATAAGTTCTATAGCTCTTATAGGAATTTAGCAGAATAAGCATTTCATGTGTGGATGTGTCTGCGAAGGACTGGAGATTTCATAGAGAAGGTGTTTTGGAGTGAGGTCTTGAAAGATTAGTTATTTGGTAGGAAGAATGCTTCAGGCAGAAAGTATGTTTTTACAGAGATATCAACAGGCAGAATCTATGGAGGTATAAAAAGGCAGAATATAAGTCCGGATAGCTTAGTTGGTGTTACGCGCATCCGTATAAGAGACCACTTGAGCAGGCTTAGTGTGAGCAACAAGGCTGTTTATTCACTTGGGTGCAAGTGGACTGAGTCTGAGAAAGGAGTCAGTGAAGGGTGGTGGGATTATCATTGGTTCTTACAGGTTTCGGATAGGCAGTGGAGTCAGGAGCAATTTTTTTGCGGGCAGGGGATGGATGTTACAAAGTACATTCTCAAGGGTGGGGAGGATGTTACGAAGTACATTCACAAGGATGGGGAATATCACAAAGTATGTTATCACAAGGGTGGGGGAATGTCACAATGGCTTGACCATAGTGCGGCCAGCTCAGAGAATCTTACAGTCAGGGCCTTGAATGTCATGCTAATAAGTTTGAATTAACCTTATTGTCACTGTAAGGATGAAACTCCTTCATCAATTCATTCAACAAATAGTTTTAGAGCACCTGCTGTGAACCAGGCACTATTCTAGGCACTGGGGATACAGTGGTGGGATTAAGACAAATATTGACCTAGAACTTAGATCTAGGTGGGGAGGGCAGTAAACGAGTAAAAAGATTACTTAGTTAATTACCCATCATGATGAGTACTAGGATGGAAATAAACTGAATAACAATAGATTATAACTGGGGAATGACACTTTAGTTAGGAAGGTCAGGGAAGGTTTCTCTGAGGAGGTGACTAATTTGGGGTGAACATACCAGTATAAAAGCCACAGGTTAAAAAGAATAACAAGGAATTTGCCTTGGGGAAGATATGTCAGGAAAGTGACAGTAGGAGAGGGCCCCTGAATTTAAAGTTCATAAAGGAAAGGTACTGATGGTATAGTATTTGGTAGTCATCTGCCTACTTCTACAAAAGAGAACTGTGTTAGCATATTGCTTCCGCTTATGTGTAGTCATAACCATCCTGAGTCAGTTATACCAATCACCGACTTTAGTGAAGTGGTCAGTTAGGGGGATTCATGAACTTACATTGGCTACCTCTACTTAAAGCCTTCTGGTTAAACCAGAGTGGCTAATCATTGTTACTTCTAATAGAAAATGGTATCCATCATCTATAACTGCAAAGTACTTTGTGTGTTCATGTTGCTCTCAGTAGATGATTGCGGCAAGTGACTATGTATTATTCTCATTTCATAGACTAGAAAACTGAAGCAGAATGAGATTTTGACATTACCTATGACTATAGAATGTGTTTTCACGTGAATAGTCCTTCATCACTTTTCATTAGCCTTTACAGGAGAACTACTGCTTCTAGTTTACAAGGTCTAACCGTAAAATAATGAGGCTACTTTTCATGAAACACACATGAAAAGCAGCCCACTTATAGCCCACTCTGTAGTGATATAACTTTCTTGCTTTGCTTTCTAATTGCTCTTACTTTATTTAATGTTTTCACATGGGATTTCCTAATAAAGAAAACAACAACAAAAAGGTCACAATGTCCTTGATATTCAGAGGAGAAACTGCATAAAATACTACATTTTGTACCAGGCACAATAGCACGCACTAAAAAGATTAGCGAGAAGGGGCTTGAAAGGCAATAAAAGTGGTTCTTGTTTTCCAGATGGCTAGAGGGCTTGATTTATGAGGAATGAATAAATAAATTATGCATACATGGTTAAATGCATCTGAGGTAGTGTTATAGTAGTCTGTAAATTAGAAGAAACATAAACATGGAGATCTGAAAGAAGGTGGAGGGAATAGAAAAAGAGTTTGAGTAACAGAAAAACACGGAGGACTGTTCTCACAGTCCATCTGTTCTCACTTCCCTGCCTCTGCAGCCTGCACCTATGGTCAGCAGTGCATTCATTCATTCATTCACTTATTCATTTGATACTTATGGAACACCCAGATATGAGCCTAGCACTGTGCTGTTTTAGTAATGCTCTTCGATTCCCTTTTTTTCCTCACCTCCCTGTCTTTCTACCTAGTGTGCCTTGCTACTCCCTAACTGTTGAATGAGGAGACATTCCTGGCAAGGAGAGTAACACAGGTAAAGGTCCAGCAGCATGAGAGAGCCTTTTATGTTCAAGAAACAGAGTCTGCATATTTGAGGTCTAAGGCCCCTGGGGTGGGAAGGATGGTGGCAGTTGGAGCAAGAAGGAAGACTGCAGGGGCTAGGGTAGGAGGAAATCTAGTTAGAAATCTAGGTGGGGTCCAGATTGTGTACACTTTTTGACCTCATTTGTAACCAAAGCACAATCAAATGACTTAAAAGCAGAGGAATGATATGATCACATTTGAGTTTTAGAGAATTTTTGGCAGTGTGGAGGGTGGCTTGAGTAGTGTAGGTTGGAGACGGGAAGACCAGTGAGTGAAACTTGTTTTTTTATAATCTAGGCAAAAGATCAAAAGGCCTGAATGAAGACAGCAGGAATGTAGAGGAAGAAATAAGTTCTGGACAAATTTCAGAGGGGGAACTGATAGGACCAATTAGATATGGGAAATAAAATAGAAAAGAGTCAGGGATGACTTCAAAGCCTAAGCATATTATTGGGTTCCCCATACCGCCTGCTGAATTTCAACATAACCTACCAAAATCCAGGAGAGGAAAAAAAATCTTAATACTGAAATATGATAGAATAAAAAACCCGAGGGTACTTGAAATTTACGAAGTAAATTGCGAAACATTTCTATCTGTTTTGCCACACTACAAAAATATGTCATAGTTTTCCTCCAGAGAGAAACTGAAAACAAAGTAAAATATCTTGGGTTCCAACTCATGGAGAAATCTACTATCATCACTTCAGTTAGGCTTCCCTCAAGCTGTCTGACTAGAGCAACTGTGTGGATTGTGTGGGAACGAAAAGAAAAGGTATTTTGAAATTTATCATTCTTAATAACACTTGAACTTCCCTAAACACTTAGCCTGGAAGAGTGGCAAACATTAATGCTGCCTTTTGAACTTAAAAAAAAGTGGCCCATATGGAAAGCTCTGCAGGGCTATAAACCACATCAGTTTAATATGCTGAATCTTTAAAATGAAACCTATGATGATGTCCACAGGCTTTAAAGGGTTCATTTAGGTTACTTAATTAGGAAAACGGCCAAATTTTAGAATTGATATCCTCTAATTTTTCCCCTGCTTACTTTTTTTTTATTAGCTAAAGTACATAATTTCTTCAGATTTACTTAGTTTTTACCTAAATGTCTCATCCAGGATACTATATTACATATTCATCATGTCTCTAAGGAGCTAAGGGTTCCTCTTGGCTGTGACAGTTTCTCAGACTTTCCTTGTTTTTGATGACCTTAACAGTTTTGAAGAGTACTGGTCAGGTATTTTGTAGAATGTCTCTCAACTGGGATTTATCTGATGTTTTTCTCATGATTACAATAGAATTTTGGAGAGGAAGACCACAGAGGTGAAGTGTCTTTCTCATTATGTCTTATTAAGGAGCACATACCATCAATATGACTTATCACTGTTGATGTTGACCTTGATCACCTGGCTGAGGTGTAATGTTTGCCAGGTTTATCCACTGTAAAGCTATTTTTTCCTCTTTCCGTACTGTACTCTTTGGAAGGAAGTCACTGTGTAGACCAGCGGTCCCCAACATTTTTGTCACCAGGGACAGGGACCAGTTTCATGGAAGACAACTTCATTTTCAACGAAACCGGTGGTGGGGGGTGAGGGTGATTTTGAGATGAAACTGTTCCACCTCAGATCATCAGGCATTAGTTAGATTCTCATAAGGAGTGCGCAACCTAGATCCCTCGCATGCACAGTTCACAAATAGGGTTTGTGCTCCTCTGAGAATGTAATGCCGCCACTGATCTGACAGGAGGTGGAGCTCAGACAGTAATGCTTGCTCACCCTCTGCTCACCTCCTGCTACACGGACTGGTTCCTTACAGGCCACAGACTGGTATCAGTCCATGGCCCCGGGGTTGGGGACCCCCTGGTTTAGATCACACATAGGACTAGGAAGTTAGGTTTCACCTCCATGAGGGTGAAATATCTACAGAAATTATTTGGAATTGTTTTACATGGGAGATTTGTCTTTTCTCTCCCATTTATTTATCTATTAAATCATTTATATCAGTATGGACTTATTTATCTTATACTTTGAGTTATAATCCATTACTAAGTTTTGTTGCTCAAATTGTTCCAACTTTGGCTATGGGGAACTCTTTCAATTGGCTCCATTTCCCTTTGACAAACTCCTATCATTGTGACAAACTCCTATCATTGTGGGGTCTTTTTTGAGCATATCCTTATTTTTTGGCATTACAGCATGCTCTAGGCTCATATTACGTATTTCCTCCCCCAGTGCTAGAATCAGCCATTTCTCCAAGGAACCCTGGTTCCTTTTATTGGAGAATGGTATTAGAAACCATGATATGGATACTAGGTATGCTCCTTTCTGCTGATGGCATTTGTTGCTTCTAGGCCCTGTTAGCCAATGCAGTAAGGAAATATGTGTATACTGACCCATACATATATACACACATACACACATATCTATGAATATATATATATATGTAACCACCTGTATCTACAGTAAACCAAACATGAGATCATACTCATGTCTCTAATTCTAATCTATTACCACATGGATCACTCTAGCCTCCTCCCTTTGCTTGTCTATAACCTCCGAACAGTGAGAAACCTGGTTCCTACCACTCACCATCTGTTACTTAACTGTTTACTTCTGGTATATAGTCATATGCTGCATAATGACATTTTGGTCAACTACAGTCTGCATATATGATACCACATTTTAATAGTTTGTGCTATAAATAGTACCAAATTTTTACTGTACTTTTTCTATGTTTAGACACATACTTACCATTATGTTACAGTTGACTACAGTATTCAGTACAGTAACATGCTATACAGGTTTGTAGCCTAGGAGCAATAGGCTATACCATACAGTCTAGGTGTGTAGTAGGCTAGACCATCTAGGTTTATGTAAGTACACTCTATGATGTTTGCACGATGATGAAATTACCTAACAACACATTTCTCAGAATGTATCCCCATCATTAAGTAATGCATGACTGTACATGTGTAGTGGTTTCAGAATTGTTAACCCATACCCTCCATAAGAAACAACTTTATCAAGAGTGCAGTGTTTATGCATCATTCCTTTTGCTTTAGTGTTACAAATTTTATTCATTTTCACAGTTACCTGGGTCTACATTTTTCCCCTTTATCCCTTTCATTGAGGCTGTTTTATAAATTTGTGATGCAATTAAATTCTTTTCTCACATGCTGCATTCTATCCTGGGATCTTCAATCTTCTAAATGATTTTTTTTAATTTGCATACATTAGGTTCATTCTTTCTACTGTGAAGTTCTATAAGTTTTGATAAATATATAGTGTATCCATTATTACAGTATCATGTAGAATAGTTTCACTGCCTGAACAAGTCCCCTGAGTCCGTGGCAACCACTGACCTGTTTATTGTCTCCATAAATTTGCCTTTCCCATAATATCATGTAAAATGAATCATACAGAATATAACCTTTTTGGACTAGCTTCTTTCACTTACCAATATGCATTTAAGATTCATCCATGTCTTTGTGTGGATTTATTGCTCATTCCTTCTTATTGCTGAATAGTATTCCATTGTCTGTATATACTACTGTTTGTTTATCCATTCACCTACTGAAGGACATCTTGGTTGCTTACTGTTGGGGGCAATTATGAATGAAGTTGCTGCAAACATCTGTGTGCAGGTTTTTATGTGGATATAAATTTTCAAATCAAGTAAGTAAGTATTTAGGGGTGCGATTGTTGGATCATATGGTAAGACTATGTTTTGTTTTGTTTTGTTTCATAAAAAAAAGTGCCACCAAACTGTCTGCCAAAATGCCAAAGTGGCTATACCGTTTTGCATTCCTACCAGCTATGAATGAGAGTTCCTGTTAGTTTGAATCCTTGGTATTGTCAGTGTTTTGGATTTTAGCCATTCTAATAGGTATGTAGTAGTATCTCATTGCTTTAATTTGCGTTTCTCTAATGACAAATGATGTTGAGCATCTTTTCACATGCTGTTTGCCATATGTACATCTTTCTTTGGTGAGGTTTGGGTTTTTTGCCCATTTTTAATTTGGGATTTTTTTTTAGAGTTTGAGTTATTTGTATTTTGGATACCAGTCCTTTATCAGATATATGTTTTGTAAATGTCTTATCCTAGTCTGTGGCTTGTCTTCTTGGCTTTTTTTTTTTTTTTTTTTGAGATGGAGCCTCGCTCTGTCGCCCAGGCGGGAGTGCAGTGGCGCGATCTCGCTCGGCTCACTGCAAGCTCTGCTTCCTGGGTTCACGCCATTCTCCTGCCTCAGCCTCCCGAGTAGCTGGAACTACAGGTGCCTGCCACCATGCCTGGTTAATTTTTTGTATTTTAGTAGAGACGGGGTTTCACCATGTTAGCCAGGATGGTCTCCATCTCCTGACCTCGTGACCTGCCCGCCTCAACCTCCCAAAGTGCTGAGATTACAGGTGTGAGCCACTGTGCCTGGCCGTGGCTTGTCTTTTTATTCTCTTTACAGTAGCTTTTGCAAACCGAAATTTTTAATTTTAATGTAGTCTAACATTAATTTTTTTCTTTCCTGGATCATGCTATTTGTATTGTATATAAAAAGTCATCACTGAATCCAAAATCATGTAGATTTTCTCCTGTGTTGTCTTCCAGAAGTTTTATAGTCTTGCATTTTACATTTAGGTCAATGGTACATTTTGTGTTAATTTTTATAAAAGGAGGAAAGTCTTTGTTTAGATTATCTTTTTAACATACTTATGCCTAGTCATTGCAGCACTGGTTGTTAAAAACACTGTCCTTTCTCCACTGATTTGCCTTTGCACCTTCTTTAAAGATCAGTTGACTGTATTTGTGTGGGTCTATTTTGGGGCTCTCTATTCTGTTCTCTTCATCTGTGCATCTTTTGGCAATACCATGCTGTCCTGATTACTATGGCTTTATGGTAAATCTTGAAATGAGGTAGTGTGAGTCTTCCAACTGTTCAGCTTCAGTATTGTGTTGGATATTCTAGATGTTTTGCTTTTCCACAGAAGCTTTAGAATCAGTTTATTGTAGCTGCAAAATGACTTGCTTGGGTTTCTGTTGGGATTGTGTTGAATATATAGATCAAACTGGGAAGAATTGAAATCTCAATAATACTGAGTTTTACATCCCATGAACATAGACTATTTATTCAGATCTTTAATTTCTTTAATCAGTATTTTGTAGTTTTCTGCATATAGATCTTGTGTATATTTTCTTAGATTTTGACCTCTAAGTATTTAATTTGGAGTGGGGGGGCTACTGTAAATAGTATTGCTTTTTAAAATGTGCAATTCTAGTTCATTACTGGTATAAGGAGAGCAATTGACTTTTGTATATTGAGTTTATATCCTGCAGTCTTACTATGTTGTCTTTTTTTTTTTTTTTTTTTTTTTTTTTTTTTTTTTTGAGACGGAGTCTCACTCTGTGCCCAGTCTGTAGTGCAGTGGCGCGATCTCAGCTCACTACAAGCTCCACCTCCCGGGTTCATGCCATTCTCCTGCCTCAGCCTCCCAAGTAACTATGTTGTCTTTATTAGTTCTAATAAGTTGGGTTTTTTCCCCTTCAGGATTTCTTTAGGATTCTTTGGGATTTTCTGCATAGACAGTTATGTCATCTGCAAATAAAGACAGTTTTATTTCTCTGTTTCTAACCTGTATAATTTTTATTACCTTTTGTTGTCTTACTTTACTAGCTAAGGTGTTGAATAAATGAATGGTAAGAGAAGACATCCTTGCCTTCTTCCTGCTTTTAGGGGAAAAGAGTCTAGTTTCTCACTATTAAGTGTTATATTAGCTGTAGGGCTTTTTTTGGTAGATGTTCTTTATTAAGTTGAGGAAATTATACTTTATTCCTACTCTGCTGAGAGTTAATCATGAATGGATGTTGAATTATGAATTATGTCAAATGCTTTTTTGTTGTCGATTGATATATGACTTTTCTTCTTTAACCTATTGTTATGGTAGATTACATTGATTTTTGAAATGTTGCTCCAGCTTTGCATACCTGGAATAAATTCCACTTGGTTGGGATTCCACTTGGTTGGAGTTAATTGATATTATGCAATGTTGAATTCAATTTTCTAATATTTTAAAAGAATTTTTACATCTATGTTCATGAAAGGTATTAATCTGTAGTTTTCCTTTCTCGTAATGTTTCTATTTGGTTTTCATATAGTTTAATGTTGGCCTCATAGAGTAACTTATGAAGTGTTCTCTCTGCTACTATTTTCTAGAAGAGATTGGGGAAAATTGGTATCATTTTATCCTTAAATGTTTGGTAGAACTTACCAGTGAAACCATGTGGGCCTGGTGCTTTCTTTTTGGTAAGGTTATTAATTTTTGATTCAAAAATAATAATAGTGAATACATTTAAGTTCTGCAGGTTTATTTTACAGCACAATGATGATAGTTAATAATAAGGTATTGTATGCCTGAAAATTGCTAAGCGAATGTATTTTAAATGTTCTCACCACAAAAAATAAGCATGTGAGATAATGAATGTGTTATTTAGTTTGATTTAATAATTACAATGTATACATATATAAAAACATGTACACCTTAACTATGTATACAGTTTCTGTTTGTCAGTTATACCTTCATAGAGGTGGAGAAAAAATAGAAGTGGGTTGTTTAGGCTTTGTGTATTTTGGGATTTCTAGCTCTCTTTGTTATTTATCTCCAGTTTAATTCCAGTTTGGTAAGAGAGCAAACTTTGTATGATTTCTAATCTTTTAATTTTTTTTAAGTGTGTTTTGTGGGCCAGGATGTGATCTATCTTAGAAAATATGTGTACACTTGAGAAGATTGTGTATTCTGCTGTTGTTGGATGAAGAAGTTGATAAATGTCAATTATATTCAGTTAATCCGTGAAAAAGATGATAATAATAGATATGGGGCTATTCAGATGTTCTGTTTCTCCTGTGTAAGTTGTGGTAGTTTGTGTCTTTCAAGTAGTTGGTCCATTTCACTTGTTAGTAAATTTGTGTTCATAGTATTTCTTTATTATCCTTTTAATGTCTGAGAGATCAGGAGTCATGACCTCTTCTTCATTTCTGATATGGCAATTTGTGTCTCCACTCTTTTTTTTTCTTGGTTAGCTTGGATAGTAGTCTATCAATTGTTGATCCTTTCAAAGAACCTGCTTTTGTTGATTTTTCTCTATTTTTTCAACTTTATTGATTTCTGTTCTAAATTTCTTATTGTCTTTGGTTTGCTTTAGGCTTATATTGTTCTCTTCTTCTCCTAGTTCCCTAAGATGGAAGCTTAGTTTATTGATTTTAGATCTTCTTTTCTAATATATACATTTAATCCTATGAATTTCCCTCTAAGCACTGCTTTTGCTGCATCCCTCAATGTTATGTCTCACATATGTTATATTTTCATTTATTTCAAAATATTTTAAAATTTGTCTTGAGAATTTTTTGACTTACAGGTTATTTGGAAATGTGTTGTTTAATTTTCAGGTATTTGAGGATTTTCCAGCTATTTTTCTGTTTTTCGCTCCTATTAATAGTTCAATTCCATTGTGTTGGGATTTACAGCAAACTGGCTAGGACTTGGGCTGTATTTCATGTTTGGTGTAACTAGGCACCAGAGGCTTCAAATTCCTCTAGTGTCCTTGTTTTTGTCTCTCGTCTTGATTGTGAGTTTCCCTGAGGACAATTCCTCTAGAGAGTCTGTGTCTTGCAGCTCTTTCAACTGTGATCCACTGTTAGTATACTTGAGCCCTGTTGAAGTGGTGGTGAAGTATGGGGGAGGTGGTAATTTTATAATGCTCTGATTAAACATCACTGTTTGATGGAACTGTGTTTTGTGGCTATGACCTTCATACATTTTTCTCCAGTAGTATAGCTTTTTGTCCTCCCTGCCCTCTACTCTCTTCTTTGACTGCAACATTCCCAATGTGTTTACTTGAAGCCCTGCACCCTGTTGAGTATATTCCCCTGCTTTAGGTGAGATAAGAAGGCTAGAGGGGGTGGGAGTGGGAGGAATGTCCTTCTCCCAACCAGGATAAGGCTCAGGCAAAGTATTTTCCCCTGAGGCCTTTGTTACGGAGAAATCTCTGGCAAATTTCACAATGATACCTCTTTCCCTCCCCTTGTCAGAGCCAGGAGGGATTCTTAGATCTTCACTGTGAGAACTTGGTGGGATTCCTGGAGGTAGAGCTTTGGTGTAGGCGCTCCGCTAAGACTGTGGTCCCCAGGAGTTTTTTGTACTCACACTAGTCCACACTCAGCCTTCAGCAGCTTGTTCAAGTTGCCATTTGTGTTTCTACCAGCTCCAGCCATTTCTACTCCAGGTAAGCAGATCTCAGCTGTGTCTCTTTGAATAAGCTTGTCTCTTCAGATTTTGGGGTGGCAGTTTCCTCTGCAACCTCAGTTCTCCAATGGGTCCAAGGAAGATCATTGATTTTTTTTTTGGTTTATCCAACCTTTTGTTGTTGTAAGGATGAGAGTAATAACTTCTAAGCTCTTTGCTTGCAGGAGCTGAATCCAGAGGTTCCCCATTTTCATTTGATAAAACCACTTTGGTCCCTTCTTGAAGGAAATATATTTTTTGGCTCCACTTTGTTCCAATTTATGACACATGGTAGAGGAAGGGGTTGCTGTAATGCCTCAGGGGGTATGCGCCATATGTTTCTAAGATCTGAGGCTACCAGGTAATCCAGAGATACTGTAGCCATATGGGTATAGCTCTGTGTAGTTAACCATAGGCCAGAAATGTTGAGTCTCAGTGAGATACTAGATAGTCCTGTACCTCGCTGATGAGCTGAGTCTTACCTTTCTTTTCTAATGATTGGTAGCACCATTTTATGATCTTGCCAGTAGATCATTCTCAGTTAGCTATGCAATCAAAATATCATTTGGAATTCCTTAAAGATAAGGGCCTCTCAGAAGTCATTCAATCCAATATATGAGTGACCAAACAAAAAATCAACTCTTAAATGATAGAGTATGAATTTGGAAGGGACCTCAACATTATACTTGCTAATATCCCTTCATGTTACAGATGGCAAACCTGTAAACTCACAGAGAGTAAGGCAGTTGCCCGAGGTGACACAACTAGTGAGTTATGGAGCTAGGATTGGAATCCACATCTTCTCACTGCAGGATAATAGGTCTGATCACACTTTGTTCTTGTTTAAAAACTGAATAAGCCGCCTTCCTCTCAGGGCTTTCCCTCTTGGTGTTCACCAGAAACTATCACCTGCTTTGTCCACAAGTATCCCAGTAATCTGCCTTCCAGAACATAGGTCTGCTCCTTGCAGTGTCCTGTCTCTACTCTTCCAGTTGCATTGCTAGTATTTTTTCTTTTCAAAATCACTTATATAACTCATAAATATATCTCACTATAAAAGATTCAAACAATACACAGGTTTTTAAAATGTGAAAGTCTCCCCTGTTCTTCCCACTCCAGAGACAACCACCGAAAAGAATTCAGTATGATCCTTCCAGTTCTTTCTCTATCCAGTCACATATACAGACACACATTAAAAAAATAAAAAAAGACATATTCTTCTTATTTCGTGACTTGCTTCTTTCACATAATATGTCTGGAATACATTTCTATTTCACTACACACCAGTCTACTTCTTTCCTTGCACTATTTCCCTATTAGTAGATAATTTTATTGTTTCTGGGTTTTTGCTACTACAAACAGTGCTGCAATGAATAACACACATACACTGGTGTGCACGGGTGCAACTGTGTCTTTAAGGGTAATTCCCACATGAGATATATATATGCTTTTTTGAAACTTATTTTTCTGTCCATGACATCACACAATTCCTATGAATCCAAGGAGAATTTCACGATTGGTATTTTTCTCTCTTGAAATTCCACCCCCCCTCCCCCGCCACTAAAGAATAATTGCTAGTCTCGTGTGCCCAGTTTCCTTTTGGAAATTGATAGAAACCAATGTAGACTTAGGACAGAACTGGAGAATTCCAGTTCTAAACAATAATTAGAAGTTATTAGGCAGGATCATGCTACCCAAAGGATTTCCCAACACTGTGGTATGTAATAGGCATTTTAGGGCAGTGTCTCCCTACCCATGACATTCCCCATTCTCTTGACAGTCCCATAAATGTGTACAATTGAGAAGGAAGGAATGAAGAATAAGTAAGGGAGTAGGGCACTGTTTACTTTTTGTGGAGAGCCCTCTCAGCAATTTTGTCAAATCTAGCCCCTTTACTTCATTGCTACATTGCTTTCTGTGGCATCTTAGTCCAGTGGGAGCCTGCAGATACCAAGCCAAAGTCCTCATGCTGTTTTGGTTACTTTGATAACTCTGTCAATTAGCACCCTGGTTCCACTGGCCATGAAAGTGAGTTGAGTCAGGAACTTCCAGATTTGAGCAGATGCTGGGAATAAGAGGGCTACAAGAGATATCTACAACCCAGTGAAGATGGAGCTGTATCCACTGGGAATAAAGAGTCAGAAGGAGGTGTTAGAATCTGAATTCATGCTTGTCTCCACAGCTTTTCCTATGCCTTTCTGCCGTGCCCAACCTTCCTGTATTTTTCTCATAACTCTCAAACTTCATTTCGATATAATAGATTTGTTGGGGTTCTTGCAGTTCCATTTCCCATAGCCTTCACCACCCCTTTTATTGCCTAGTTCTCAGCAGAGTCGGGATAGAGTCTCTTCTTTGTTGTCCTTCCTGCGTGTTAGACACCTTCCAAGTTTTAACTTGCTATAAACAGGAACCAAAGCAGTGGATCACTAAATGAAATGAGTGCAGGGATGAGATTCAAAACAACGCAGGCACTGCCCAATCAGATTGGCTGTCAGACATAGCACTGGGGCAGTGTCCTGGAGCCTCCTGGTATTCCATTTGCTGGATCATGGGTAAGTTCAGGAGTTTCTAGGGTAGGGTGAGATGGGGGAGGAGAGTCCTCAGGAAAAAAGTGGTTATTTATCTGTAGCTACTGAAGTATTTCAGTATTTAGCAAACTGGTATGGCATATAGATGCATACCAACAGAATAGCTGCCCTGAATAAGTGTCCCAGGGGTCGACTAAGAGTATACTAAAGCATAATGTAGTCTTGGATAGATACTATCCAGGACTTAGATAGGAGGGCTACTCCAACAACATTTGCTTTTTGACCCTGGACTTAGTTAAGTGGGAAAACAAAATAGAAGCAAAATGAAGGCACAAGTTGCTAGATAGAAAGTTCCTACAAATGTTGATTAATTATCAGGGCTTCTGCTGTAATGTACTATCAGACAAATAGGTGAAATGGGATGTGAAAGAGTTTATGTGACTTACTGGGAGATCTAGAATGGATGAACCAGTACAAGAAGGGAAGCAGGGTGCAGGTATGGAAGTAAGAAGTGGCATATAATAGGCTCTTAGTATTTGCTGTTGAATGCAAGTAAAGTTTAAATGACCACAGGATGAATATCTGCTGATGTGTGCTAGGCATGATGTTGAATTTTTTATACATGTGGTTCCAGCCTTGCAAAAATACAATATATCCCTGTAAAACTGAAATACATTTTTTAACGGGACTATTTTCAAGTCCTGTGATATATACCAATAGCCCTGCCCCATTTCTTTGAGTGCTTATTTATTTCCTTAGGCTGTTGCCAATTAGTGAGCCCTCATGCAGCTATAATATTACTAAAGCAGTACTTCAAGGTCTGTGCATGAGATTTCTTCCTATCCTTTTTCCCCTTATGTTTTTGTTAGTGTTTAACTAGTTCACTTAATCAGTTACTGTTCAGCCCCCTAGGTAAATTTCTAATGGCATATTGGTTAGGGATTTAAATAAACATTATTCTCAACAGATTTTTTTTTCTTGTATTTTAAGGGGTTTTCCAGTTTAAAGCATCATGTGATTTTTAGAAAAAAAATTAGAAAGTGGTTTCCATAATGGGAACTGAGTTAAATACATTCATTTATATGCCTGCTCATTCAAGCAGTGTGTTTCTAAAGACCTGTTGTTAAGTCTTAGACCTGAGTATAACCCTACGGGAAAGCTGTTTCAATGTTGACTTTTTTCTGACTGGTTTACTGTACGTTTTTCCTGGACTCAGGCAATGCAAATTAGCCTTTTGGGGGCTTTTTGTTCTGTCATTCAAGTTGAGATCTAATTGTACTTTAAGTTGAATAATTTTTCTGTTAGAACATTAAGTTATTTTATATATAACATTTACTATGCCTTCAAAATTTGAAATAAGTTTTCTTTTTTTTTCTTTTTTTTTTTTTTTTTTT